>NW_025842306.1:0-12192 GCF_002878395.1 Capsicum annuum
ACGGATGTGTATATATGTTTGATAATTTCTAACAAATGAGACGTGTTGCAATAGATAATGCATCTATTGCAATAGATGTCTTTATCTATTTAATTATTTCCAACAGATGAGTCATCTATTATAATAAGTTAGTCATCTATTGCAACAGATATCTATATTTGTTTGATAATTTCCAACAAATGAGTCATTTGTTGCAACAGGTTAGTCAAATGTTGCAACAGATGTCTATATATTTGATAATTTTCAACAAATATATCATCTGTTGCAACAAGTTAATTATCTGTTGCAATAGATACATATATCTATTTGATCATTTTAATAGATGTGTCACCTGTTACAACAGATGCATATATTTGTTTGATAATTTTCAACAGATAGTTCATTTGTTGTAATAGGTTAGTCATTTATTATAACATATATCTATATTTGTTTGATTATTTTTAACACATGAGTCATCTGTTGCAACAGATAATGCATCTGTTGTAATGTTTGAATTTAGTAATTTATTTTTAGCAATTCTAGCATTTTTCAAATCTAAATATAAAATAGAATTTTTGAAAAAAATAATTGGTCATTAATTACAATAAAATTCATAACAAAAATTATTAATATGTAGTCACAAATTACATTAAATAATTCAACAAAAACATGAACTATTAAATTGTTATGAGTAATCTGTTGCAATAGATGACCTATTTGTTGCAACAGATATGGAATCTGTTGCAACAGATGATAAATATTTACAAGTTTTAAAATCAACTTCCTAAGGTTACTTTGGCAGAATCAAGTAATAAAGATCTACTCAATATTGATTAGTTGTGCCTCATCGGTGGTATGAAATTTGGCTTTGGTCATGGTGGATCTTCACTGTCTCTTACATACCCTTTCAAAGCCTGCATAATTCCATAATTCCACAAAAGTGTAGCATATCGATTATGGAGTAATTTGGCATCAAGTCCATTATTTGAAACCTGTAATTCATCGCTCAAATACTCGGTGTAAGCGGCAACAAAAACACCATAATCCCTGTGTCACGACCGAACAACAAGGGTCATGATAACATTTATCGCGGAGCACCTTGACAAGTAACCCTATCATCCAAACTGATACGAAAAGAGGAAAAAAAAAGAAATATCCCAAGATAAGGCTTCTAAAATGAAGCTGATCCATGTAAGTAATCTTAACAATACGGAAGGAACTTATCCAAAATTTCAATCATACCCAAAACCTGGTGTCAATAGTGTAAGAACTACTAAGACAATCCAAGAGTCAAATACATAAAAAAAAATAACCACAAAGGAATAATATTTGTCTCCGAATACTAATAAAGACATAACTACTGTAGAAAAATAGAGGTGAACTTCGAATGCATGAATGTCCAAATGCTACCTTGGAAGCTCCAACAATTGCCCGAGTCAATCAAGCTGAGGCGCACTCATGCTAGGACTTGCACCAAAAGGGCGCAGTAGGCATGAGTACGGTCCACGTGTACTCAGTAGGTATCATAGGTCGACCAAGCAAAGTAGCAATAAAGCATACAAAATATACACTAAGGCTACGTCACCTACAATAAGAAAATATCTCCTAATGGTAGCCCACACCGCTTGCACTAACAGTTCTAATATATCTAACATATATTGCAACATCACACCAAGATAGAAAAAAGTACGTATTATATCACATATAAGAAGAACAGGGAGGAACATGCATATACAAGATCATCAAATGCAAGTAAAATAAGATACGATAAATACATAGATGACAATTCAAAATGGCAATACAACACAACATAACACATAAAGTAAGTGCAATGTATATGATGATGAAGATGATAATGATGATGATGGACGAGGTCATCGCACAACCTCCGGGATCGTTGCACAATCCCCGATACACCTACAGAAGCAAGCCTCCTAACGCAGGACCCATGGGGGGTTCGTCAACTCGTATAAAATCCACATATCTCATATCTCCTTTTTGGTACATCCCTTGGAAAGGGTTTTATAAGGTGTTACAATATCACCTCCCTAACACATTCCTCGGGGAGGGTTTTAAAAAGGTGTTGCCAGTGTTTCTCAGATATTGCCACGATGGTACTAATATTTTATGAATGGGTATGATATAAGGATATAATGCTCACAACCAATCACAATGATATTTTCAAAACCAACCATAATGATATATTTCCACAACCATGTGAGTCAATATCCATTAATTATTTCAGTTTCATCCACGAATTTACACATGTCTCATATGCCAAATAAAGTATGAATATAATCACAATACACCAATAGTACCATATTAAGCATCTTACCAACACAATACAATTATTCACATGTATTCAAGGTTATTAATATCACATAGGACCCCACACGGTCACACACATCACATAATAACTCAATTTCGACAATTACATCACATATAGGCCCCTATAATGGCACAACACATCAATAGCCATTTTTCATGATTAGTTCCTACCCTTAACATGCATTTTATATAATCATTTAGTACTCAGCCCAGTCTGAAAGAGTTAAGCCATAACCTACCTCAAAAGCCGAAATCAGTCCGCTACACTTTGAACCCACGACCTTACATTTCACAAAAAATTTCAAACTCCACTAAAAGAATCAAATATGGAATCTACGCATCAAAACAAAACCAACGATACTCATATTGACTATTTTTGATTTGGGGTCAAAACGGACCTCCGAAACGGATTTTCGAAAAAGAAGGGTAAAATTTCAACTTTACTTAAAAAATGTATTCCCCATATTTTTAGGAACCTACAACTGAAAATCCAAGTTAAATCGAGTAAAAAATAAGGTTCAAATCGAAGAAAACCAATTTTGAGCTTTACCAGGTAAAATCTTTGAAATACGGGTTAAAATCAAGAATCGAAGTTGTTTTGATGGTTAAATTGATGAAAACTAGTAATTATGAGATAAAAACATTATTCAATTGAAAAAGAGTGAAATTAAAGTTTGAAATCAAGCCCTAAGATTTTTAAGGTTTTAAGAAATTTATCAAGAAATTATTAAGAACTGGTGAATTCTTACTTTAAATCCGTAATAAAATCAAGAAATGGGTGTTAATCTAGCTTCCCAAGCTCCCACAGACTTCATTTTTAAGCTCCCATACTATTTTAGGGCGTAACTCTCAAGAGACAAGATGAAAAAATGAGCAAAATAGACAAAAAAAAAAAGGTTTTATATTGCAGGTTTTCTATTTTTTTGCACCAGAATTTTGCGCTCAAATTCACCTTGGATTTTGACGGGGTGCCCGAAATTCGTTCGGAGTCTAATATATACAAACAAACTATACAACCATACTAAATTCAACATTCCGGATGCGATGATGATATCAGATTTTTTAAAAAAATATCATTTTCACAAAGTTGATCCCCAAAACTCGAAATCATAATTTTTCAAACCGAAGGTCGAAATGAGATTTAAAAGATGTAAAATCATACCAAATATGCTAACAACCTAAAATTGGCATTTCGGATCAAATGTGGGTCCCACACCCATATTTTTAATTTTCCAACTTTTCGATCAATTGGTCGAAATGAGATCAAGTGCATCGGGATCTGAATCAAAGGTTTACCTAGCCTAAGACCGATATTTTGTAGCTGCTGGTGCAATTCATTTGGCCATTCATCGCACGGATCAAAAGATATCCCCATAAGTCTAAAATAAGGCTCTCAAAGCCATCAAAAACCACAATATCGCATAAATAATACCAAAATGCATCAAAAATTATGCCAATCACTTCTACACCCCAGAAACACCATAATGCAACTATGGAGAGGGATAAAATAGTCAAATCATACAAAATTACAAATTTCACATATTTCATCAAATTTTTAAGTCGTTATATCATCCACCACTAAAAATTCTAGTTCGTCCTCAAACTAAGGCAAAGAAATACCTGAACCAATAAAGAGATGAGGATAAGAACTAGGCATATCAGACTCAACCTCTTAGGTAGCTTCATCTATAAGTCGATGTTGTCACTGGACCTTAACCACAAGGATCAATCTAGAGCTTAACCACCTAACATCCCTAGCAAAAATATAACCAGCTCATCAACAAAGGACAACCGCTCATCTAACTGAACCGACTCCTAATGAATGACATGAGACTCATAAGGAATATAATGACGAAGCATAGAAACATAAAAGCCTAGATGAACAACTGATAGATCAAGGGGCAAAACCAACTCATAAGCCACATCACTAACAATCCGAAGAATCTCAAGTGGACCAATATACCTAGGGCTAAGGTTATCCCTCTTCTCAAACCTCATCACACCCTCCATGGGTGAAACTCGAAGGAAAACATGATCTCCAACATCAAATCAAGGCACAAAGTCTACAATCAGTATAACACTTCTGCCTACTCTGAGCTACTCTAAGTTTATCTTAAATGACTCAGACTCTATCCAAAGACTCACGAAGCAAGTCCGCACCTCGAGGTCTCATCTCTGAAACATTAAACCAATCTACTAGGGAGCGACAATGCCTCAAAATGAGTTATATCAATACTGAAATGGTAGCTATTATTATATGCAAACTCTGTGTAATACTCTATACTTTTCTTAGTCTCGTTTAGCTCCTAGTTTGTCAAGGGTAAACTTCAATAGTAAATAACTCTTGATACATATAGACTTTTCCATCTCTAGACCAACTAATATGTAGAAAATTGAATCAGCTTTCCAATGATACCAATTTTGCCTTAGTCTGATACTCGTTGAGAAGTTATAGTGATTTTAGTGAAAGCAGTAGGGCATTGGATAAGCACCGCGTCGTGGTGAAGGACAAATTCACAGTTGTCTGATTTCTAGTGGAGCACCGTGATTGGCCCACTTCGCAAAAAAGTTCTATTTCCTGTTCATCCCTTTCCAGTAGTTCAACGTGATTTGTCTGTATCTTATTAAAATTCCCAATTGGACAGACACCGCATTGCAGTGGAGTGCAAAATGACACTCATCCTTTTCCAGTGACCAGATTTCACCGCATCACGTCGAAGGACAAAATGACAGTCGTCTGTTTTCATGTAAGACACTGTGATAGCGGCGCATCGCGGTGGTGTGCCAAATCGAGATTTTCTAGTTTTGAGTTAAATTTTACAAAGGGCATTCTAGTCCTTTCCCCAAGCCCCAAATTGTGTAAAACACAGAATCTAGCCTATTCTAAGCATATTATGCATGTTTTTCATCAACTTTCTCTCAAAGAAACCCTAGAACATCAAACCTTAATCCCCAAGAAATCTAAATTCCACCATTCTTTTTCCAAGATGACTCAAAATTAAGGATTCCTAATTCAAGAACTTCAAGAATCAATCTTCAAGAGCACAACTAGAAACTCAAAGTTCAAGCTTCTTCATCTAGTCATCAATTAAGGTATGCGGAGTTCTTCAACAAGGATAATCCTTCCATCTTTGTGCCCAAAATTTATTTTAAAGTTGAATTTTTCATGAAATTATATGAATTTCAATTTAGGGTTTATACCCACTCATCACTATTTGAAGATTTTGATATTACAAGTGATTTAGATATTGAACTGCATGTCTACTTTTGTATTTTTATGCGTGTGGTAATATTTTCCAGATTTAGAATTGAGTTATCAAGATTTTCATTATTTAGCATAAACTTTATGATGATTTTACATGAGTTAAAGCATGGGTATTAAGCCCTAGTTTGAATATTGATGTTTCAAGAAAAATGTTGCTTTTAAGTACTTTATAACTAGCTTATATTTAGATTTTTCAGAAAAGATTTGATCTTTTGATCCCCAGTTAAGATATGAAATTACTTAACAGTTTCATTACAATTTATAGAAAATAGAATAGTTTTGATTACAGTTTAAGCTAGACAGATGCATAATTGGTTTTCATTATAAACCTTTATACTAGTTTTAAAGTGGATTTCCTAAAGGGAGTAGTATTTAGCACCGAGAGGGAAGTATGGGTTTAGTGCATCCTACTTCCCTAGAATTACGAGCCAACATAGGTACAGATTTAGATTATTCCTATTTCTATATGGATGACAGTTACAGATGTGATCACTTAGCTTAGGTTATACTCCTTGGAAAGAGTATGTTACCTCTCCCCAATGTGAGATTTTACCATAAAGGAACTAGACGTTGGACACTATAATATCTCACATAGTGTATGTCGGTTAGAAGAACCTCCCTACAGAAAAGAATAACAAAATAAATTTTAAAAACTAAGTGTAAAGGCTCACAATTTTATTCAGATATTGTTTTACACAAGTCATTAGTCATGAGATTTCACCTTTTAGTTTACAAATACAAAGGTGAGTCCTTTTACACTTAGCCTACATGATTTGAAAGCAGACTTAACCTCAGTTCTACTTAGTCTACTTGTAGAAAAAGTAAAAGTACAACTTTTAGAACTAAGTGTTATGGCTCACAAGATTTATACAGTATGTTTTACTATTCATAATTCATGATTTTTAGCTTTTAGTTACTCCAGCCAATATGAGACATTTATCCTCAGCATGCATTCTTTTTACAAGTTTATGTGAACGTTGAGATATTGTTTTACTTATGCATTCACCCCCACATGCTCAGTACATTACAAAAGTACTGATCCACATATACGTCTATGTGCTATATTGTTTAATAATGTAGGTGCCAGTTTAGTTGTAGTCCATCTGTCATGATTAGACAGTTGTAGATTCCAGTCCTCCTATTTTGGGGATTTCAGTTAGATGTTATTTATGTACTTTACTTTCTTACCCATATGTATTGATTAGTAGTAGTTGGGGTTACGTCCCAGCTATCTATAGTCAGTATAACAGAGGCTTCACAGATGTCAGTTAGTGTCAGTCAGGTAATTTTAGTTCCGCTCTTCAATTTTATCAGAATGTAAAATTATATCAGTATTGTATTTTCTCAAATTTTATCATGATTATATTTTTGCATAGTAAACTCAATTATTTTTTACATACTTAGATCAATTGCTTAATAGTATGCCAGTACAAGGGTTAGCTTGGGATCACTTGTGGTCCTAAGCACCGTGTAATGTCTCAGGACCCATTTTTTGGGGTGTTACAAACTTGGTATCAGAGCACAAAGTTCATGTGTCCTAGGGTGTCTTCGAAGTCGTGTCTAGTAGAGTCTTGTGGAATGGTATCGAGACGTCTATACTTTTATTCGAGAGGCTACAAACATTTAAGAAATGTCTCTTCTTTTATACTCTAGATCGTGCAGTAAAGTTGTTCTCTCAGAAAGTCCTGTCTATTTGTGTATTACCCAAAATTCTCCATCTATGACTTTTTGGGATAACATGAGTACTAGATTCCAATTTCTCCTAAGATGATGCTCTCAGATTTACTATCAGTAACTTCAGAAGTCACACAAGGGGATTGAGAATAGCTTACTAGTGTGTTATAATTTCCTAAAATCAAAATTTATGTACTCATTCATATAAGTTATTCAGTTAAGACAGAGTAAGATATATATTCAGATTCCTCGTTAATCTTTTAATATGGATAGTGCTCATAAGAGAAGATAGTGTGAACCTAGATTGTTAAATAGAATTTGCATTTGAGGTATATTACAACTTAGAGTGTTATGATTTATAAGTAGTAGAACCTTTTTTTATAGTTGGAAGTATGGGTATAGAAGTTTAGTGGCAAGAAAAGTGGGAATCCGATTGGTCTAAAGTATATAGATGAGCTTATGCGTGATATAGAGTTTGTGTTAAGGTGATATGTACTTGTGTGTTAGTTTAGAGGTAATGAATGTGGTATAAGTTCCTTGGTAGAAGGTAGAGAAAGAGCAATTAGTTAAGGTGAATTGTTGTTTGCTTGAAGTATGAATAGAGTTATTGATGGCACCTATTCTATTAGAAAAGTAGTGGTTATTAATGAAAGTATTTGGTAGTTTAGTATTGTTAATTTAGGCTTCCCTTGAGGCTATGAAAAGAAGTCTAGTTGAATTTTCTAGAGCTATGAAAGTAACATAGGTGGATAGATGGGTAAATAGTCATAATGTGTAGAAAAAGGAGGAACTAATGTATTATAATACTCCCTCCATTTCAAAAAGAATGACCTACTTTCCTTTTTAGTCCGTTTAAAAAAGAATGACCTCTTAGCTTTTCTAGCAACTTTTTAATTCTAAATTTCCACGTGGCATGTTTAAAACCACAAGATTGAAGGGAATTTTGGTACATTTGACATATCTTTAATTTAATCCCCAAGAAATCCAAATTCCACCATTATTTTTCCAAGATTACTCAAAATTAAGGATTCGCAATTCAAAAACTTCAAGAATCAATCTTTAAGAGCACAACTAGAAACTTAAAGTTCAAGCTTTTTCATCTAGTCATCAATTAAGGTATGTGGGGTTCTTCAACAAGGATAATCTGTAACACCCTGAGTTTGTACCCTGGACGCTATACGGTGCTTATGACCCAAAGGACCACAGGCTAAACCATGATTGATATCTGATGTAAGCACTGAAATATAATACTGTAATAAATGAAGAATAATAGGCTAAAATACCATAAGGTTCAAAACATCTAAAATACTGATAAAATATATCATTTGTGATAATATCTGTAAAACTAAATACTGATTGAAAACTAGTCTGAAAAGCCTCTAAACTGAACTGTCTGAATATGGAGTTGATGGGACAATCCCCTAACTAACTCTATCTACTGAAAGTACTGCATCTACTGAATAACTAAAATAATAGAATATCCTCGATAAATGAGGACTCACTACTAAGTCTAACACTGTTGGCTGAATTTGAATTTATCTATGCACGGTCGGGAACCTGAGCGTCCGAACCTATGATATACATCATAGCGTAAAAAAAGAGTATGCGTTAGTACATGGAATGTACTGGTATGCTAAATGAGGTAATTCTGAATGCAAGGGTTCATATGCATGAATAATAACTGGCTGTATGATATAGAGTAACTGAACATGAGAGTACATGGATAACTGATTGCTGTAAATACTGAGTATGCACTAATGTGAATATAAATAAATACTTTGACTAAGCTTGTCTGAAGCTAAGTCCTGAATTCTGATATTGAGTAACTGATATCTGAAGTTACTGATAACTGATTTACTGATACTGGTTGACGGTATTTGACAGTCCTGATTTTATAGAACTGAACTGAGTTCTATTTTTGAGACTGAAACTGAGACTATTGGAGGTAATCATTTAACCGACATACCCCAATAAAAGATAACTGAGTTGGGGTCCAACCTGTGACCCTAATTGGAAGAGTGTCAGTACAGTGCCATGAGTAAAGACACTAAAGAGTTACCCTCATCTGGAAAGTACTCAAATGAGAACGGTGGAACCAGTATCTGACAGGCTAAAATACCTCATCAACCCTCAACTGGCAGGTTTGATGTCTCAACCTACGCTGGCTACGTAGTTCTAGAATACAAGGATTGCTTCTAAGGATCACACCCTCTACTGGCAGGTGAGCCCTCATCCTTGGGTTCACTCGGTGCTGAATCCTACTCCCAACTGAAAGACACTGAACTGGACTAGAATAATACTGAGTTTATTGAGTTTTTCTAAATTCTGTAACTGACTGAGAGTACTACTATATTGACATAATTAAGATTCTTTAACTGACACTAGCTCTAGGTAAACAGCTAAATTGTCGGGTATTAAATACCCCCAAGACTCGATAACATGTAAAATAAAGCATAACATGATCTTGAAACACACCACAATCTACATTTGTCCATGATTCATTCATAAAGGCATTTCATCAAATACTTGTAAGGCATAAGCTTGTACATGATTGGGACCACATAATGACATGTCAAGATTCCACTATCTACTTTACATAGGCATTTTAGCAAATACTTGAGGAGCATGGAGTATTTCACATTATAATGGTCAACACATGTAGTCATGAATACAACATTCAATTTCAAATTCAAGGGTTAAGCATGGAATTCATATAATTCACCACATAACTATCTTAATTTTATGGAAACTTATAATAAACATGCATTAGATCCCAATTACTATCATGAATATGAATACATTCAATTCTAAGTATGGAAATCATAAATCATAAATCATAAATCTTGAAGTTTGAAAATGGATTTGTGGACTCTATGGGTGAAAATAACCCATATATGAATACCTAACATACCTTGGGTTATTAGTTCTTGAAGGTGCTTGAAGAAATTCTTGAACTTGACCTTGATTGCTGAAGCTAGGGTTTTATTTTATTGAGAGAGAATGGCTTTTTATTTGGGGAAAAGTTGAATAATGAATGACTTAAAATATTTTTAGGGGTTAAATCCCGTATCTGGGCAGAATAAAATCATGGCAAAAAGACCCATTTAACCCTGGACAATATTTAAAATTTCATCAAAAATTCCTGAACTGGGCCCCTGGCACAACGCGTCACTATCGCGTCGGGCCACTAGAAATTTCCAATGGGAAAGTGGTTGGTGGCGCGACATGGTGGTACCATATTGCCACCTTGGATGCGACCTGGAAGTTTACTGTGATGCGGTGGGATCGCGTTGGTACACTGAAAATTGACAAATATGAAAATAAGCAGTGGCGCAACGCGCCGATATTGCGATACCTCACTGAAAATAGATAATTGCCATTTTGGCATACTCCGCGATGCACTACTGGACTAAATGATGGTGTTTAATGACTAAAACTTAAAATAACCATAACTTCTCACCCGGTTATCGAATCTAGGCAAATTTTATCTCGTTGGAAAGTTAATTCAATTTCCTACGCAATGGTAGTCTTTAAACTAAAAAATACTGAGTATTTTAAAAATTTATATTAGAAAACTCATTAACTGAGAGTTAAGTTAAGCTTGAGAAATACCGGGTATTACATAATCCTTTCATCCTTGTGCCCAAAATTAGTTTTAAGTTGAATTTTATATGAAATTAAATAAATTTCAGTTTAGGATTCATACCCACTCATCACTATTTGTTGATTTTGATGTTACAAGTGATCTAGATGTTCAACTGCATGTCTACTTTCGTATTTTTATGCATGTGACAGTATTTTCCATATTTAGAATTGAGTTATCAAGATTTTCATTATTTAACATAAACTTTATGATGATTTGACATGAGTTAAAGCATGAGTATTAAGCCCTAGTTTGAATATTGATGTTTCAAGAAAGATATCACTTTTGAGTACCTTATGACTAGCTAATATTCAATTTTTTCAGAAAAGATTTGATCTTTTGATCCTCAATTAAGATAGGGAATCCACTTTACAGTTTCATTATAGTTTACAAAAAACAAATTAGTTTTTATTATAGTTTAAAATAGACGGAGCATAATTGGCTTTCATTATAAACTCTTATACTAGTTTTAAAGTGGATTTCCTTTAGAATTAGCATAAATATTAAAGGGAGTAGTATTTAGCATCGCGCGTGAAGTGTAGGTTTAGCGAATCCTACTTCCCTAAAACTACGAGCCAACGTAGGTACAGATTTAGATTATTCCTATTTCTATATGGATAAAAGTTACAGATGTGATCACTTAGCTTAGGTTATACTCCTTGGAAAGAGTATGACACCTCTCCCCAATGTGAGGTTTTACCATAAGAGAACTAGACGTTGGACACTACGATAGCTTACATAGTTTATGTCGGTTAGAAGAACCTCCCTACAGAAAAAAGTAATCTTAACAGAAAGGAATACCAAAACAACTTATAAAAACTAAGGATAAAGACTCACAATTTTATTCAGATATTGTTTTACATAAGTCACAGTCATGAGATTTCAGCTTTTAGTTTACAGATATAAAGGTGAGTCCTTTTACACTTAGCTTGCATGATTTTAAAACAGACTTAACCTCAGTTCTACTTTGTCCACTTGCAGAAAGAGTAAAAGTACAATTTTTAGAACCAAGTGTTATGGATCATAAGATTTATACAATATGCTTTATTATTCATGATTCTTGATTTTCAGCTTTCAGCTACTCCAACCAATGTGAGCCATTTATACTTAGCATGCATCCTTTTTATAAGTTTATGTGAACATTGAGATATTGTTTTACTTATGCATTCACCCCACATGCTCCGTACATTACAAAAGTACTGATCTACATATACGTCTATGTGCTACATTATTTAATAATGTAGGTGCCAGTTCAATTGTAGTCCATCTATCACGATTAGATAATTGTCGATTCTAGCCAGCA
>NW_025842307.1:0-3328 GCF_002878395.1 Capsicum annuum
GCTTGGGATTGTAGAGGGGATGTAGATAGTATGTGGGAGACGACTGCCAGTTGCATTACAGAGACCGTCTAGAGAGGTGTTGGGTGTCTCGAGAGTCCGATCTGGTAAGCACCGAGGGAACTGGTGGTGGAACGAAGAAGTTAAAAGGAAGGTGGAAGCTAAGAAGGTGGACTATGCTAAGTTGGTTGTTAGCAAAGATGATGATGAGAAGCGGACGAATAGGGAGGAGAATTAGGTAGCTAGGTGAAAGGCTAAGTTAGCAATTACGGGGGCTAAGACAACAGCTTTCGAGAGCTTGTATGTGGCTTTAGAGGAGAAAGACGGGGATAAGAAGTTGTATAGGCTTGTCAATGCCAGGGAGCGGAAGGCTCGTGACCTTGACCAAGTGAAGTGCATCAAGGGGGAGAGTGGCAGAATGGCAAAGTGTTGGATGAGGATGTCCTCATCAGGAAGAGGTGGCAATCCTATTTTCATGGACTTTTGAATGTCGAGGGGGACAAAGATTTTGTGCTGGGGGATTCGGAGAACTCGGAGAGTTGTCGCGATTATGGTTATTGTAGGTTTATTAAGGTGGAGGATGTTAATAGGGCTATGCGTAGGGGTAGAGTGACGGGGCCAAATGAGATTTCGGTAGATTTTGGGAAGAGCACTAGCAGGGTAGGTTTGGAGTGGTTGACAAGGTTGTTTAACATCATTTTTGGGGCAGCGAAGATGGCTGAAGCTTGGAGATGAAGTACGATGATTCCATCATATAAGAACAAGGAGGACATTCAGAGTTGCAACAACTATAGGGGTATCAAGATATTGAGTTATACTATGAAGGTTTGAGAAAGGATGATAGAGTTGAGGCTGAAGAGGATCGTGGATATTTTCGAGAATCAATTTGTTTTCATGCCAGGTCGCTCGACTACTGAGGCCACTCACCTCGTGAGGAGATTAGTGGAGCAGTTTAGAAAGAGGAAGAAGAACTTGCACATGGAGTTCATTGATCTTGAGAAGGCTTATGACAAAGTTCGTAGGGAGATTTTATGGAGGTGCTTGGAGGTTAGAGGCGTGCTCGTAGCATACACTAGGTCGATTCAAGACATGTACGATGATGCGAAGACCCGTGTGAGGACGGGAAGAGGATATTCGGAGCACTTTTCTATTTTGACTGGGTTGCACCAAAGATCAACTCTTAGCTCGTTTTTATTTGCCTTGTTGGGGAATCGAAGAAAAGAGGAGCAATGTATAAGAAGAAGAATATAGCTGCAGAGAACTTCACGTATTTTTAATTCATACTACTTAACCAAGTTACATAGGACTCTTTAAATAGGAACAAAAAAAATCCTAGTCACTTACTGAAAAACATACCACTTACTCACACTAATTAACCACTAACCTAGATATTACCAACTAACAGAGATATGTTTCAACTAAACTAGGACTCCTATAAAACGTGTTACTCTGCCAACTAACTTGGAAGCACTAACGACCTTTGAATAAATATTCAAAACTCCCCCTTGATTCAACGACCTCGGGTATTTACCTTTAATTTTTTATATTTGAACCCACTTTCCTGATCAGGGATCTATCGGAATCAAACTCTCTACTTCGTTTAAGGTAGTGGTACGTAATGCGTATACTTTATCTTTTCCTGACACTTTGTGGGACTATACTTATTATATTGTTGTTGTATATTTGATCCACTTGGTGAAATTTCTAAGTCCGCCACTGTCATCAAACATCATGTGCAGTTAGTTGAACTGTAAAAAATATATTAGTATCTTATTCATAGATAGCAGTGAAAATGATGATCTCAATTTATTTTATAGAAACACATATTATTCATAGACTAATAATGACTCTTATGGGTGCCGAAAAGTGTGTGGTGTTTAATGATCAATAAGTGGCCTAATTGTCAAAGAAATGAGCGAAAAGCACAGGAGTATAAGGCTTAAATCTCACCCTAGACAAATAAAAGTCTGATAATTTTTTAATTTGTCATAGTTATGGTGATGGTTGAGTTATTTCATATGCATTTGCTGCTGAAAAATAGCATGTATTCAATACACATGTTAGCCCAAATGCCACTGTTACTGAAAAATAGGGAAGGAATTATTTCCATATGCTTGGTGTATGTGTGAACTTTCTTTATATTAATCCATTCCAAGTTTAGAAGATGTCATTCTGTAAGTCAATGCTTTAGTCTTGCAAAGGAAAATGCCAATTTGGCCAATTTTGTGAAAGAAACTAAATTGTTCTATTTTTGCTTTTTTTTTTTGGGTCCAAGTACATTTACATTTACTTTATAAATAAAACAAACTATCAAAACAAAAGTAAATATAACATGTTTCTTGTTGAAAATTTGATTTTATGAGGACAACGATTATGCCTCAGTGCCATAAAAGATGGAATCGCTTATACAAATTCTTACTGGACATGGTAATGGGCTGCACCTCCCACAAAAACAAAAAATAAAGAGCGGAGGAAATTAAATCAAGAAAAATAATGAATTATGAATGAGAAATATGTTATATTTTTCAAGTTTTGTTGTAGAAATTTCAAAGATAATGAATTGTGAGTGATAAATATGTTATATTTCTCAAGTCTTGCGGTAGAAATTTAAAAGATAATGAATTGTGAGTGAGAAATATGTTATACTTCCCATGTCTTGTGGTAGAAATTTAAAAGATAAAATTGTGAGTGAAAAATATGTTATACTTCCCAAGTCTTGCGGTAGAAATTTAAAAGATAATGAATTGTAAGTGAAAAATATGTTATACTTCCCAAGTCTTGCGGTAGAAATTTAAAAGATAATGAATTGTGAATAAGAAATATCAAGTCTTGCTGTATAAATTTCAAAGAAAGCTACATCACACAAATTCATTCAATTTGATGTAAAATCCCAAAGCTTGCAAAAGAAGAAATTATGAAAAAACAAAACAAAGTAAATTGCTTTTTAGTTCAGGAACCGACAAATCCTTATACTTGATTAGACATCTATTTATGTGGACCTATTTTATTAAAAGAAATACTTTATTTGATTAATAATTGATCTAGTCAAGTGTATTTAAGTGGTCAAAAGAGTAGGAATATCATTCTCAAACATTAGAAACAACTAAGTCATATAATATAATGCCTTTTTTTGTTATCATAAGACGAGTAAGGGTGTGCACAAATCGAACCGACCAATAAATTGAATTGATAAAAATGTTATGGTTTATTGTTATTGGGTTATTAGGTAACGATTTTTTAATAATTTTATAAAAAAAAAATTAGGTTATTGGTTCGATTTTGATTTTTTTCTTATTGGGATTACTAGTAAATCGATAATTCAATAAGAATA
>NW_025842308.1:0-3391 GCF_002878395.1 Capsicum annuum
GTATGTTTCAACCAAAAATTATATTTATAATAAAATAAATTTAAATTAATTTAAAATTTTAAATATTGATTTTCCCCATAATTTAGCTTTTAAAATATTTACTTATAATTTTAGATGGATCAAAGTTGTTAAAAACTGTTTGTTTAATGGAACTGAAACTAATTTTTTGGTTTATTTAAAGTAAAATTTTAACTAATTTTAAAGTCCTAATACATTTGTTTAAGACAAAATAAAAATAACAGTTTGTTTCTCTAAACTTCTAGAATCATATTATTTTTAAAAATATTTTTCAAAAAAAAAGTAGATAAATTTCTAAACTTATTTTTAATATATTTTTTCAAAAAAATACTTTGCTGATCAAACTAAAAAAACACCTTTGAGCGGTACTTAATGCATTGTTTTTCTAATGTTATACTTACAGGCAATGTATCCAACTCTATTGCCACATGATTCGTTTGTCCAGTGTCCATGATATTAAGTGAAGTACAATAAAAAAGGTTGTTAACTATACCTAAATTCTTAAATGAAGTCATATCAATGCCATCAAATGTCACTAAACTCTCAATAATTTGAAGAAGCTAAAGCCTAAAGCTTATTCTGCTATGCTACATTCTAAAGTCTTGCAGTGTGAAGTCAATTTTTATTTACAGCATGCTCACTGTCATTGTATTTTGCAGTTAATACACAAAAAATGTCATTTTCTAATAAACTTGAATAAATTTCATTGAAAAAAGAAGATATTGTGGAAGTTAGCTGATAGAACTCTAGTCAAAAGCACAAGATGCAATAATTAAAACACAACTCACACTCAAGAAAGAAAACAATCACCAAACCTTTAGAGGAGTTTAGAAAAACCAAATTGGTATATAAATAAAAAAAAATCATAAGCAATTGCATGAAAAAATTGTTATCAGCTAACCCCGTGAATGGGAGACATATGTAGGCACAAATTTACTATTCTTGTATATATATGTAAGCCAATTGTTGCCGCAAGAATTTTTATTTAAATAAAAAAAAATAAGAGGTAATTTTTTTTTTTGAATGTCTATCTCTATCTCTTTTAAAATCATCCATAGTCAATCTCTCAAATCTCCACATTGGGACATCCACACATCTTGTTTCCAACATCTTATTAGCTGCAAATCAATTAAAATATTAACGTAAAATTCTATTAAAAAAATTACCTCACCATCTTTTAATTCTATCAAATCCTACGGCCTTACATTAAATTTGTTTTTTTATAATCATCGCTTGATCCTAACCTAAGAAAGAGAGTGAAAAAGTGAAGTAAATCATGAAAAAATTGTAGGCAAAATAAATATAAAATATGAGAACTACAATCGTAATTAAAATTCAAACACTTATCGTGGAAATAATAACAAGGTGTTGACATCCAACACCATTTGAATAAGCAAAATAAGCAAGAGGCAAAAACTGTATTTTAGGTCTTTGGAGACCATGAAATTGCAGTATCTATTTAGCCGCATGATCATGGATCAAAAATAATATGATTTACAAAGAGAAAATTCATGCCCATATTTATAAGATTGTGATTAAAATATGGGTTAGGAGTCTTTTTCTAATTCTTCATCTCATAAATTTTAGGAGTCTACATTACTTCGCCTATTACATATTACCTTTTGAATATCATATTAGAGAGGCAATTTTTACTTAAAAGTCTTTCTCTATTTGAAGTACAATTCTTACCAAAATTGGCTACATAATTTTGTTAAATTATTAGAAAAATAAAACGTACAAACTCAAGTCAACAAATTTCTATGAAATAATAACAAATAATTAAGAAAAAATTAAAAACAAAAATTAAAATAATAAACAAATATTAAAAGATAAGTTTATCTAAAGAAGAGTTTTTTAATGAAGGAAAAAAGTTTAAATCACTTTTCTAAGGGTCTTCACACTTTTAATATACTAATTTAGGTGTATGCGCTTTGCGCGTGTATCTCATTTTGATGAGTTCAAACATTACACTAAATAAGATATTTATTTAAATAATAAAGATGAATATAATAATTAAATTTAATATTTTTTGAGTATGTAAAGATGTAGAATTTATTTATTAAATCGAACCTTTACCAAAAATATTTTTAAAAGTCGATGGACATTCATCTACCATCTGTAAATTGCAATAAAATAATATAATGATAGCGACGTCAAAATAATACAATTAAATCTAATCTTTACACACAAAGATTTTCTCAAAGTTGTCCGACACTCATCTACCACCTGTAAATAATAACAAAATAATACGATAATAGAGATAGCAAAATAATACAACTAAACCTAGCCTTTAAATACAAATTTTTTTCAAAGCCGACCAACATTTAGCTATCACCTGCAAACTAAAACAAAATAATACGATAAAAGTGATATCAAAACAATACGATTAC
This sequence comes from Capsicum annuum, assembly GCF_002878395.1. NCBI lineage: Eukaryota > Viridiplantae > Streptophyta > Magnoliopsida > Solanales > Solanaceae > Capsicum > Capsicum annuum. Next base: position 2,409 of record NW_025842308.1, read on the forward strand.
ACTTAAATTTTAAGCATAAAAATTTATCAAAGTCGATCGAGATTCATTTACGAACTGTAAACTACCACAAAATAACAAACTAATAGAGATATTACGAAATTATAATTAAACCTAACCTTTACCTAAAAAAAAATTTCAAAGCTGACCCACATTCATCTGGCATCTGTAAATTAAAATAAAATAATAAGATAATAAAGATATCAAAACAATACAATTAAATCTATCCTTTACACAAGAAATTCTTTAACGCCAACCGACATTCACCTATGATCTGTAAATTATAAAAAAAAATATAATAGTGATCACAAAGCTTCGATTTTGATCTAATTAATTCTTGTTTGAGAGAAAATTTTGACCCTAAAAAATGATTTTGGATGAAAACAAAGAAGATATATATATACACACATGTTGAATTCTATTATGCTGACAAAAATAGTGAAGAAGTTTAGGGTTAGAAAATCAAGCATCCACCAATCTAGACATGCAATCGAAATAAGTTAGATGAACATCAATCATATTCTCCCAATAGGCAAACCAATTTGTTCTCTAGTTTAACGAACATCTCTATATTTATAGAAGTATTTTCTTAATAGAGTCTTATTTTAGGAGTATTTTCTAATTGAACAGTAGAAAGAAAATATTAATTGATTCTCCTACCATATATTTTAGGAGTCCCATATATTTAAGAATGTCTAATTGAAAGAAAAATATTAATTAATTATTCTACCATATATTTTAGGAGTCCCATATATTTTAGGAAGTCTAGTTAATATAATAAAAATAATTAAATAATAAATTAAAAGAATAGTGAAAATACAATTTTGTCTAAAGAAGAGTCTTTTAAAGAAGGGCAAAAAGTTCAAATCACTTTTCTAGGGGTCTTCACACTTTTAATATATTATAGATTATAGACTATAGATATAGATTCTTTTCGTTTATATTTTAGGAATGTAATTAATATTAAAAATATTATAATATAATAA
>NW_025842309.1:0-1844 GCF_002878395.1 Capsicum annuum
TGAAAGATTTAAATGATATTTACATTATGAGAATTGATATTCTTGATGAACTGAAAGTGATTGACAAATTATATGATGACTCACATGTGTTATTGTACTTATTTCATCCTCTCATGATTATGATGATTTTGTTCGGGCTATGTGAGTCTTTCATACATCCTGCATATTTCTTATAAATATTTATGATGATGATGTTTAAACAACTGCATACACCCCCATATACTCGGTTCCTTTCCATGGTACTGACCCACATCTTTGGATGTGGGCTGCATTTTCTCAGAATGTAGGTTCAGGCGCTCAGTTCCAGGTTCGACAATGATTCTTCAGGCATGCTGTTCTACATCCTCTATTGTGGTGAGACCTCATATTCCGAGGACATGATGTCTGATGTTGGTTTCACGGAATTGTTTACATTTGATAACTAAGTATGAGTCAGTTGAGACATGTCTCAATGGATTGCTGGTTTTATTGATTTTCTTAGAGGCTTGTCAGACTACTATAGATGTTGGGAGTTGACTAATAAGTCGGATTTTGTTATCTTTCTGAAATTCTTTATTCTTGGATGATGATTACTTTGTTGATATTTGAGGGTTATTTATGGAAACCCCGTTGATTTGTGTTGAACTGAATGAAAATGGCTCAAAGGGTTAGATTGGGGCTACTCGTAGCCTCAAGCACCGTGTAACGCTCCGGGACCCGTTTTCCAGGGCGTTACAAGTAGCCTCCTGCTTATAAGTGTGGCGCGCTACACACCCATAAATAAGATTCTACCCGACGCAATTTTGCAAACACCGTGGGACCATGAACCGTGATCTGATACCACGTTTGTCATGACCTAAATGAGGGTCTGTCCATGACGGACATCCCGAACCCTGAAGGACCGGAATGCCCTTCTCTATCTGGTAATCATGCACAACATTCATATAATTAAAGAATATGCAGAAACGTAATCTTCAACAGAAACATGGTCAATTCTGAATTAAACATAAGTATGGAAACTGTAAATCAACTATATCTAAATAACATTTGACTCAGTCTGCAAAATCTCTACTTTAAGAAAATCTGACAACTGTCTGAAACTGGGACAAGGCCCCCAGTAGACAAAAACTGAATTAAGTGACATAATCTAAAAAGACAAGTCTTTTGGAATAGAGAAGTCTCACCACTACACAATCTGATTAGTTGTCCGAAATATCTACTGCTTATCTGGAACCCTAGACTGAGTCTTAGAACCTAAGCGGTAGGGGGACCGGGGGTCAATACAGATGCACTGGTACGCAGAGAATATCAAAAATAATCATTTATAAATCAACATATATGAATGCAATTTAAAATAGTTAATAAGTATATCATATAGTAAGAATTCACATGGGCATTTTAAAGAATTTGTAAAAACCATCTCAACTTTAAGAAATTTGTGTTACTTCTGCGCTAGGTTGTATACCCTACAACTCTAAAAAATTCCATGCGCTATGGAAACTACCATTAACTCGGCAGCGAAGCCCCCAACCCAAGTGTGCCACAAGAGTCAGAGTCTCTGAATCTACTACGCCACACGGCCGTCGCCAGCGTACAATATTAATCTACCCGTATCGGTAAATACGGTTTCAGGCTAAGAATTGCTTGAACTCGCGCCTTCTTTGGGTTATCACCTAACCCTCTTTAAGCCCCTTTTTAAAACTCTATCAAAACATGCAGTCTCAGAAAACATACTCTGAAAACATACCCTGTTATGGCATAAATACATATGGTATTGTCATACCATTGACTTGCAAGTCACATCTCTGAGCCATTATTAGTCTATCATAAATCTCTATTTTCAAAACACAAGTTTTGGGACCACC
>NW_025842310.1:0-1667 GCF_002878395.1 Capsicum annuum
CGTCTAACTTTGTGACTTCACGTCAGTAACTTCTTGGTCTAGTTTCATTACTGATAAGTCATGACAACAACACTTTAACCCACACTACTATTCGGGTGGAAACACATCTCCAATATTCTGCTACACCTTATTACCTCTGAAGCGTGACACTAGCAACATAAGTTCTGAAAAGAACTGAATAAAGTTAATACTGCAGGCTAAAAAGCATAATTTTATCAAAATCAAGGTTCACACTAAAACCAACACACTCTGAAGCACTAACGGACTCTTCTCAAGTCCTTGCAAAAATCTTATATGATTCGATCAGAATGAACCATACCATTTCTACTCTCAACTTCTGTACTTGAATCACTCTAGTAATGTGACGGGTCTGAGAACATCTGAGTAAGGATAGAATTTAGGATGATTTTACTTTTGTACGGACGTCACCATAGCATGAATTAGAGTATGAAGGAGGAACATTTTGACTCTGTTGCACAAATAAGAACATGAAAAAAAAAGACATTCCTAAATGCCTTGTAGCCTCCTACTTATAAGTATGGCATGCTACACACCCATAAACAAGACTCTACCCGATGCGATTTCGCAGACACCCTAGGACCTTGAATCGTGCTTTGATACAAAGTTTGTCACGACCTGAACCAGGGCCTGGCCGTGACGAGCATTTTGAACCATGAAGCCCCAAAACACCCTTCTATGTCTGGTTATCATGCCCCTAATTCATATGATCAAAGAAATGCGGAAGAAGCACAATAATTTGGAAACATGGTCATAAATATAAAAAGAAACAATAATAGGGAAATAAGGTTTCCCCTAACTTCAATCAACCTCTAAACAACTGTCTGCCAAAATCTCTAACAAATGACAGAGTCAAGTAACCATATATAAACTGGGATAAGGCCCCCAGTAGACCCCTAAACTGAATATAAGATAAAAATACTGTAGGACATAAGACCTTCCAAAACATAGAAGGCTCACCACTTGTCTCTGCAACTCTGTCTGAATGATCTACTGATTCTCTTGACCCCTAGACTGGGCCTCCGAACCTGAGAGGTTGGAGAGAGGAGGGGGTCAGCATAAAAGTACTGGTACGCAGAGATATCAAAACAAATCATAATATTTTTATAAAATATAGTTGAGAGCCATTATAAAGAAATTTCGTATCAAATCATTTGAAAACATATGGGCGTAATGCAATAGTTTCTCAATAATAATAAAATGCAACTAAGCTAGTTGGAATACCCTACATAATTTACACCAAATATCTAACTTCGGTTGCCACTGATATTAGAGTATAAGTGACGGAGAGACACACAAGATCACATAGCATGGTGTCTCGATCCAATGGTAGTGCCCAAGATCACTTAGCCTAGGCTCCTACCTATAGTCCCAATTTGGAAATGAAATAAAGTCAAGTACACAAGATCACTTAACCTGGTACCAAATCTCCATGTCGGCAAACAAGTTTTCCAGCGATGAGCCCTTACACTCAAATGCCTTCTTCGGGCATCCACCTATCTCATGTAAAATCAATGCATTCAAATTTCATTTGATTCAATCACATATTATATTCTGTAGGGTATCATCATACCCGACTTACAAGTCATCAATATCACTTCTATATATGCATTATCTTGTAAAAACCAAGGTGCTTCATTATTTACAAG
>NW_025842311.1:0-38246 GCF_002878395.1 Capsicum annuum
TTTTTTTTTTGTTTAAGGCCACAGTCTCTAAATAGACTTCCATATAGTGCCCCAATCTAACACTTGAACACTTGAAAAATTTTGGTAGTAATTAAATCAAGTCGTATGTCATTTTATGTGAACATTACTAGTACATGTAAAATGTGGGGTGTTACAATTTCTTGGGAGACAACCTAAGGTATTTTATTGTTTGTATTCATATTATGTGATTGACATCAAATCTTCGCACCCATGGTGCCACAGGTATATTTCTAACTCTCTTGTTTTGGTTTGATGCATTGGGGACATCACATGATTTTAAGTTGAGAGTGGGGCTACTTGTGGGTATTGATGTCCTCCGTGGGTTTTTGTTGTCGTGCCTCTTTTCCCCGAAGTCTTGTTCCTAATAAAACCAGCATGTTTAGGTATATTATGGTTTTTTTTATGATGTGTTGTGGTTAACTAGGAGAAATACAAGTAATGAGGCAGTTAATATATTTTGTGATTTTTGAGTACCTCTCCATGTGTCAATTTGTAATACTGTGTGAATTACATTCATTTGTGACCACAGTGCATTTTTTGGTGGCATTAGTTCTGGCAACTTGATCATCAGTGCTAAATAATTGGATGAATCGGATAAGTAGTGATGTGCAATATATTTGTGTGCCATGTGTGTGTGAGGTCTAACTTAGTTCCCTTTAAGTATGAATCCAGAACTATCCCAGTTAGTCTTGCCTTGGTTGTAGGATAGGGATTAGGAAAGGATCATAGGCCATTTTTTATTGTAACCCACTTTCAGCTTAAATGACCTTCCCAATGTGAATAATATCCCTTGATCCCTGATTTGAGCCTATATGCCTATTTTTCTGTGAAACCTCTCACCTTCTCATTTATATCATAATGAACCTATTTTAACCCTGGTCCTTCTTAGACACTGTACACCTTGACTTAGGCAAATAGCCTAAGTAGAGGGTGGCTATCATAGGGTGCGTGATGCAAAATGAGTATGAAGAGAGGTAGAATAAGAGAAAAGAATAAAAAGTCGAGTGTGGTGCAAAAACAATAAGAAAACAAAAAGCTGTATAAAAGATTCGAAAAAGATAATTTGGTTTTTGAAAAGATAGCACCCACCTTGAGCATATGTGATCAATAAAAGAGAGGAAGAGAAAAACGTTAAGAAGTGAAACCCCAAGAGGTTATCATAGTATAAAGGAGGCGTAGTCACTTTAAATACCCTTAAATATCATACCAGCCCCTAGCCTACATTACAAGCCAAGAAAAAGACCTATAGTGATCCTAGCTGATCTATCTGAAAACCTTCGTACTGACTATATAGGAAAGCCTATGGAATTTGATGTACATTGAGTGGAACTTTATTCTGAGAGTGAGTCTCGTGATTATCCCTAAGTGTATATATGTGATTTCTAATATGATTGAAAAAGGGATTTCTTTATAGTGAGGACACACTGGTTACATTGCTAGTTACTAACTTGTTTGGATAGGGTAAAATTGATGCATGCATGGCTGTGTTACTGAGTTGGTGCCATATCTTGATTCCTATGTGTTGCATTGGTGTTCTTCAATAATATACACAGTTGTTCTTGAATTGAATGACCTTGGAGATGGTGAAGATGTTTAAGATGATATAGATGATTAACTGCCAAATGTAGTTTGTATTCTCTTAGTTGTGTTTGAGTTTCTTGAGGACAAGTAATTGTTTTAAGTTGAGTGTGTTGATATGTGAGATGATCCTAACATATTTGAGGCTTTTAACTCTAAATAATTACAAGGTCTTGAGCAAATTTTGTCATTTTTGATTGTTTTATGTTTGATTTTGAAATAGAAACTGATATGATAGAGAACCAACAATAATGGAAGCAAAAAGGCTGAAATCTGAAGCAATTAAAAGACAAGTGCAACTGATGACATATATGATAGGTCGTCATCCCAGTGATAGGCTATCAAGGCCATCGTCATCCTTAAATAGGGAATGAGTTCCTGCAGGTAGAATCAATGACATTTTGTGATAGGCCGTCATAATGGTGATAAGTCATCAAGAATGTCGTCAGACTTAGGCAGGACATGAGAATTGGAGCAAAAGTGTGAAAACATTTCTGATAAGTCGTCACAGTCCTGATAAGCCATCAGAAGCTGCCATCAACCTAAGATAGGACTGGTGCAGATTTGAAGAAGACGTGACGACATTATTGATAAGTCGTTAGGATACTGATAAGGCGTGACCAATAGTTGTCGTCTATTTTGAGAAAAAGTTGTAACCTTGATTTTGTTTCCTTATTTAGGATAAACTATTTAATGCTTTGTTTTAGGATTTTTTAGAGGATTATTATCATTATTATTATTCCGCTCAAGGGGGTTGGCACTTGAGTTTTAAGAGACATATTTTGATATTTCCCTCTCGAATTTCTTGGCTTGAAAAAGCAAATACTTTGGAGAGATTGTTATCATTATTATGGGATTTTCCATTGTGATTTAATCTGAGAATCTCTAGTTTCTATTCATCTTGTAGTAAGTTTATCTTTCAAATCATGAATTCAACTAGTTGCATCAATTATTACATCATGAGCGGCTAAATTCCTTTAACCTAAATTATAGAATCTAGGGTTAGGTCTTGATAAAGTGCTAAGTGTTCAAGATTTAAAAGGTGGTAGGATTTCTCGATAATTCTGAAGTTTTAATTAACATCTATTGGTTGCAAACACTAGACACACCTGCTTTGATTTTCTTGAGAAAGAAATCCAATATAGTAGGAAGTGAATTATCAACAGGAACTCAGAAATACTTCGTTTAATAATCAGCGTTGTAACAATGTTGGTTAACCTGAGTTAAAATCTAGGCAGTAGATAGAAATTCCCTATGTCAGAGAGGATTAGGGAATTAAACGCTTAAGTAGGTCGAGAGACATTTAAGCATAACATCGATAAAGATAGCTTGTTATCCTACCCACCGCAAGAATCTTGAACCACTTTTAGCATCTGTCATTTACCGAAAGCCCTAGTTAACATAATTATGGTTATTTCATAAACTCTTGATTACAAACACTGAAACTAAAGTGACCAACAATTATTTGTTGATCATCAAAAACCCCTCATTTTATATTTTTGTATCATTTATTTGAATTTAACTTGTAGCTTTAGTTTTAAACTAGTTTAATCGCCACTCACATTATTCCCTGTGGATTTGACCCCGACTCCAAAGTTGGGTAAATATATTGATGATGACCGCCTTGTACTAAATTGAGGTGTAAGTTGAGTGTTATCAATTTTTTCACTTGTTTTAATTATTTATTTATAGTTTAAATTGTGGAATTGACAACTTGGTCTTCATAATGGTTATGGAATTTTATGATATTAACAACATTCACCTCAACCCACATATTTAAATCCTACTTTAAACAAGTATGTATTGTATTTTATAAGTGTTGAAACATTAAATGTTAAGGACGATTGAAATCATGATTTTCAAGTCCTTTGAAAAGGCTTTAAATTGAGATGTTGAACAAAGATGACACCTTATATTTTTTGAAATATTAAAGGTGTTGAACTTTATGACTTTTTTGATATTTTTATGACATTTAATGATAATTAGGAGCATGACTTTGAATGAACGGGTTAAGGAGTTGTTAATTTTTCATGATAATGTTTTCTTGTCATTATATGAATAGCTTGCATGTCTTTCTATGACTAGACCTATATGAATATGCCTAATGAATGAATCCTTGAAGAATGTTATGTGTAAACTATTTTAATTGGGCTCTAAAGAGAATTGCATTGCTTCAACGTGAAGGCGTAAGTCCTTGAGACCAGCACCCAAAACCTTTGTTTGCCAGCATAGGGATATCGTACCTTAACTGGATGACCAAATAGTATCCTCAATATAAAAATAGTAATTAACATGAGGACAATATGTATGACGGATTAGTCTATTATTTACTTTTGCCTAACCCTAAGTATATGCGGCCAATGTACTGGGCCCTATCGGTTGGGGAGTTCTAGATCCGTATAGCCCATGGGTGAAGATATGACTGTGAAATCTACATAGTTCAAGAGTAAGCTTTAAACAATCATGTACCATATCCCTTGTCCCTACCTCGACATCCAATATATATGTATAATTATTGTGCATGTGATTTATGAATGATTTTGATAAATGTATATATTTTTATCCCTTTTCTTGGGTTGCATAACAATACTCATTGTACTAACCATCCGATGATGCTATATAATTTCATGATGTAGGTTCTGAGGGCTTTTCTTGTGACCTTGTTCACGTTAGTGTAGTGATCCTTTAGGTTATTTTCCATAATTCTGCTTATTTTTGCCGCTAGAGATATTCTATAACTTCCTCAAGTCATTTATTACTTGCTGGAACTAATAATTTGATTACAGGGAATGTTTTATATTTAGAGTAAATTTCCTATTTTGAAGTCTTCGCTGGTTCTAAATGGCCATTGGATGAAAACTTAAGCTAAACGACCTTGAATACAAATTCTAACTATTCCAGTAACTCTGGAATATCGATTTTTGGTTAGGTAGACTCTTGGTTTGTGTCCCTAGGAACCCAATATCATTTCGACCTATTGGTTAGAAAGTTAGGAAAATGAAAATTAGGTGTGGGACCCATATTTTATCGAAACAACCTTGGATGGAAATTTTGACTGCTCCATTATGTATGGAACATCAAATTATGTGTAGTTTCACAGTTCACTTACATATACGGGATCTCAAATTCATTAAAAAGGATGTTGAATTAAATCTACTATTTTTATCTAGAATATTACAATCATGAGCCAAGGGTGGTGATCATGATACCCCTAGCAGGCCTCAAGTGCCATAATCTTGACGATTTTTTACAATCGAGGTTCATATGTGCAATCCCAATGTACCGCGATTGCGAAGTTCATCTCATGATCACGAGATTTGAGTACATGAGACAAGTATAAATAGGCTATTTTAGCCTGACTTTGCTTATTTTTCATCCATTTTCTTGACAGCTAAAACCCTAAATGGTAAGATAACTTAATATTGAGGCTTGCGGGTGATTTAGGATCTTGGCTAACATCCATTTTTGGTATTTCCCTTTGATTTGTGGTAAGATTTTACCCTTTTCATGGTAAAATTTCTCATTTCTTGACAAAGAATCCCAAGATCTTGGGGGCTTGAATTTAGCGCCAAATTAGTTCAACATTCACACAATTTAGAGAATAATGACTCATTGATCATGAGGGAACATTGGGTTGGTTTCAAAAATGTGATTTTTCATAAACGGGACTGTAACGATCCAATTTGCTAAATCAGAATGCTACACGGTGCTCATGACCTTGAAGGACCACAAGCTAACCTATGACTGATATCTATACCTATATACTACATAAGACAACATAATAATGTGGAAACATGCACTGAAAGGCCGTAAGGTTCAATACTGAACATAACTTAAGAACGTAACATCTGTGTGGGTTAATAGAATACCCAAAACAAACTGAAGTCTAAAACATGATAGTCTGTATCTAGTCTACATCTAGTCTGAAAGCCTCTATTGTCTGAAGAATCTAAATGAGGAGTTAATGGGACATATCCCCAACTAACTCCAACTAATAAGCTAATCAATGAGATAATAGAAAATCTTTATGTGCCCGAAGGATGAGGACTCACTTCTACTATGACTGCTGGATTTAGAATCTACTGCTGATCTGGTAATCGTGTCTCTGAAACTATAGTGTAACGTAAAAATAAAGAACCATAGCACAAATGCGTCAGTACATATATACCGAGTACACATGTGAGGTAGGCTATATGCAAGGGTTTGCATGCATGATCAATACTAACTGACTGTCTAACATGAACATGAGAATATATACATAAATATGCAACTGTAACTGATAACATGATAATATGATACTGATACCGTGGTAGCATGACTACTGAGTCTGGATACTGATAACATGACATAACTGATAACATGAATAAATGTATTTGAATATAACTGATAATATAGGTGACTGTAGCTGACAGTCCTGAATCTGATGAAACTATCTGAGTTCTGTATTATATCTGAGTTGACTGTATCTGACAGTCCTAAAATCTGAAGAACTTTCTGAGTTCTATAAATGAGAGTGATTGACTGTATTTAACAGTCCTGATTTTGTAACATGAAACTGTGGGAAGTAGTTTCTAACTGACTTGCCCTAAATATGCTATAATAGCTGAGCTGGGTCCAATCTATGCCCTGATTGGAAGGGAGTCAATATCGCGCCACTGGTAAGGACAACATGTGAGTGACCCTCTTATAACAGGTAACTCTAGCAAGAATGGTGGGAACCCTCACATAATAGGTTAAGCCATCTCATCTACCCTCATATAGCAGGCTACGATGTCTCAACCTATGCTGGCTATATAGTTCTGGAATGCAACAATTTCTTCTAGGAATAACACCATCGTATAACAGGTGAGTGCTCATCTTTGTGTTTACTTGGTGCTACTTCCTACTCCCATCTGAATAGACACTGAACATGATTTACTGAACTGAACTGAGCATGGACTATGTTACTGAATTTCCGTGGCTGACAGAATGCTACTGATATCTGACAACTGACTGAGTCATGAGATCATGGAGATTTTTCCTGAGTCATAAGACTATCTGAAGTCTAAGAGTTCATAGCTTGACTGAGAGTATCGTGAAACCATTACATGGATTTAAGCACACAGCTAATATTTCGGGTACAAGTACCCCCAGGACTCGATGGAAGGAAACTGACATGGCTTGATATACTTGAATACATGATAATCACCACAATACATTAATTGAAGCATTTCATCAAACGTCTAATAGGCATAAGCTTGTACATTTATGGGGATTTTCATGATATCATGTTAGTTAGGCATCTAGGCATTTTATCAAACATATGGCATGCATAGTACATATAAACATCATGGTTCAATTCCAGTTTCATCATACGAAGTTTTAGTCATGAGATTTCATAAATCTTTATCTATACTAATCAACCCGCATGTAATTTATCATCTAATCATGGAATAGAAATCAATTCCTCATATATCAACATGAAAAAGAACATACAAAGCATGAACACATGAAGAAAATCCATAACTTGTAGTTGAAAAGGGATTCTCAGACTTCATGTATGAAAGGAGCCCATGAATGAACACTAATCATACCTTGGATCGTGATTTAATGAAGATTGATGGTGAAACCTTCTTGAAATTGGACCTTCTATGAAAACCTTAGCTTGTGTTGTTGAGAATATTTGAGAAAAACATCAATAATTTTGATGAATAAGGGCTAAATCCCATGTTTGAAAGCTTATATAAGAGGGAATTGACCCTTTTAACCCTGGACATGTAATTTAATTTTCAGTAAAATTTTCTGAATTGGGCCCTTGGCGCGACGTGGCATTATCGCACCGTGTCACAGGAAATTGACAGTTGGGAAACTGCACAGTGACATGACATAAAGCTATCACGTTTCCACCTTGTCTACAACCTGGAAGTTTGGCGCGATGCTCCAGTATCATGGAGCAATACTGGAAATTGACAATTGCCATTTGTGCTATCTCCGCAACGCACTGATGGCTCAGGTCAAACACTGTCCCACTAGAAAAGCTGTAACTCTTCGCCCGGGTGTTGGATTTGGGCAAATTATATATCGATGGAAAGATTATTAAATTTCTCACATTATAGGAAGTGAAAATTATGAAAATACCACGTGTATAAGAATAAATTCTTATTTCAAAACAAGTTCTAACATCTTTGAGATGATTTTCGAGCTATGAAAAAGTGCGGGTATTACAATATCTCCCCCTTGAGAACATTCATCCTCGAATGAGACTGACTGAGAGGTTAACAAATGAGATAAACATGAATAACTAGAACATGATCTCATGACGGACGTGACTGACAAGCTGAACATAACATACTGAACATGCATATCTGATGCATACGTAACTGGTTCATAAATGAATAACTGAAAGTTCTAAAGAACTAAGTTTTCTCACAATGAGAATGCATGTTTGACATATAACTATATAGATGATCTGATACATGAATGCATGACTGAATATGCGGTGGTACTTGATAACAGGATTATCATGGTATACTAAGTTAGTGATGCACACTAATGATGAAAATGAGCAAGCTTAAGGAGAACTATTACCTTGAGCTTGATCTGAGTTGGCGTGGAAAAGGTGAGGATACTTGGTACGCATATCTTCTTTTGTTTCCCAAGTAGCTGCCTCTACGGAATGATTTCACCAAAGAACTTTAACTAGAGGGACTTCTTTGTTCCTCAATCTACGAGTATGATAGTCTAAGATTTCAACTGAAATCTCTTCATAAGAGAGGTTGTTTTGAACATCTATGCTTTGAATAGGGAAAATGAAAGATGGGTCACCTATACACTTCTTGAGAAAAGAGACATGAAAGAATGGATGAACTGAGGCTAGATCTGAAGAAAATTCGAGCTCATAGGCTACCTTGCTGAATCGATGGAGAATCTTGAAGGGACCGACATTTCGGGGACTGATCATTCCCTTCTTGCTGAATATCTTCACTCCCTTCATAGGTGAGATCTTGAGGTATACATAGTCACCAATCTCGAACTCAAGATCCTTTCTACCAATATCTGTATAAGACTTTTATCAGCTCTGAGCAGCCCGGAGTCTTTCACTAATTAACTACTTTCTCTAAGGCGTCGAATACTAAGTTAGGACCTATGACTGAGGCCTCACTAACTTTGAACCAACCAATTGGAGATCTACATCTCCTACCATAGAGGGCTTTGAATAGAGCCATCTGAATATTGGAATGATAGCTATTGTTGTATGTAAACTCAATCAAAGGCAAGTGGTCATCCCAACTTCCCTTGAATACTAGTCTAGCAAGCTGGTGTACTTTTTGAGCTAACTTCTTCTTACTATCCTCAACATGAGAAACACTACCCATAGAGAGTCTACTGAGAGCGTCAGCTACTACATTGGCCTTTGCCGGATGATAGAGGACACTTATGTCATAATCTTTCAAGAGCTCTAACCACCTTCTCTGATGAAGATTAAGATATTTTTGAAAAAAGACATACTGAAGGCTTTTATGATCTGTGAAGATGTCTACATCAACATGAGTAGGATAATTCCTCTCATGGGGTTTAATTTTTCTAGAGACGTAGGCTATGACCTTACTATTCTGCATGAGGACACAACCTAAAACCACTCTAGATGCATCACAATATACTATGAAACTATCTTAACAGTATGGTAATGTTAGAATTGGAGCTGAGGTGTGTAGAGTCTTCAATTCTCGAAAACTTTTCTTGCATGAATCTATCCACTAAAACTTGACCTTCTTCTGAATTAATCTGGACATAGGAGATACAATAGAATAAAATCCTTTAATAAACCGTCTGTAATAGCCAGCCAAACCTAAGAAACTTCTGATATCAGATGGAGAAATAAAGAGAGGCTATTTTCTTATTGCTTTTATATTTTCAGGATCTACTTTAATGCCATCACCAGAAATAATATGACCAAGGAATGCTACTGATCTTAGCCAAAACTCCCACTTAATGAATTTGGTAAATAACTGATGATTTTTTAGAGTTCGGAGTACTATTCTGAGATAGTCTGCATGATCGTGCTCAGTATAGGAATAGACCAGAATATCATCTATGAAGACTATGACAAATATGTCTAAGTACTGCTTGAACACACGGTTCATCAAGTCCATGAAAGTAGCTGGGGCATTGTTAAGACCATATGACATGACAAGAAATTCGAAGTGCCCATATCGCGTACGGAAAGCTATTTTTGGGATGTCACGTTCTCAAACTCTGAGCTTATGGTAGCCAGATTTGAGGTCTGTCTTAGAGAAATAACTGGCACCTTGAAGTTGGTCAAACAAGTCATCGATTCTAGGAAGAGAATACTTGTTCTTGACCATAACCGTATTGAGTTAATGGTAATCAATGCATATTCTGAGGGAACCATCTTTCTTGCACACGAATAAGACTGGTGCGCCCTACGAGGAAATGATGGATTTGATAAATCCCTTATCTGAGAGATCCTTCAACTAATCTTGTAGTTCTCTAAATTCTATTGGTGTCATTCTGTATGGCAGAATAGAGATAGGCTGAGTGTCTAAAATAAGATTGATACTGAAGTCTATTTCTCTTTTGGGAGGAATTCCTGGAAGATCTTTGGGAAAGACATTTGAATATTCATTCACTACTAGGACTGATTCGAGACTAGGAGCCTCAGAACTAAAATATCTAACATGAACTAGATGATAAACACATCACTTAGATATCATTTTCCCTGCCCAAAGGTAGGAAACAAGTTAACCCTTGAACACTGAAGTACTGCCCCTCTACTCAAGGACGGGTTTATTTGGGAACTGAAATAAACTATTTTGTTTCTGCAGTCGACTGTGGTATAGCAAGAATAAATCCAATCTATGCCAAGAATTAAATCAAAATCAGTCATCTCTAACTCGACTAAATTTGCTGACATTACTTTCTAAAATATCATAATCGGGCAGTTCCTATATACCCGCTGGGCTATGATGGTTTAACTCACTAGGGTAGAGACTAAGAAGGGATATGCAAGAATTTCAAGACTAATTCTAAAATCAACTGCTATATAAGGAGTAACAAAAGACAAGGAAGCTCCTGGATCTGGCAAAGTGTAAATATGTACATGAAAGATCTATAATGTACCAGTAATTACATCAGAGAACTTTCCTGATCCTGTCGAGTCTGAAGAGCATAGAGATGATTTGGGCATTGCTCGTTAGTAGCAATGGAAGTGGTACTCTGCTGATTTGGGTGATCGGACTGAGTTGAAGAGCGATTCTGTTGACCTTGAGGACCTGGCTACAAACAGTCTCTAACTCTATGGCCTGGCTTGCCACAACCAAAACAAATGACACTACCTACTCTACACACACCCTAATGGTGCTTACCGCAAGTCTGGCAAAGAGGATAGGTATGGGCACTACTAATACTGCCCTGGGTCTTAGATCCTGGTGCTCTATCTTTGTTACCCTCTCTAAACTTAGGAACTAGAGCACTGGCTGTAGAGGGAGCTATAACTAATGACTTAGGATAAAACTGAGAACGATTTCCTCTTTCTTATTTAGGCTGACTAAAATTGAAGCTACCTGTCCTAGCTTTCTTATTCTATTTTTTCCTCTGCTTAATTTTTTGCGCTTCTATCTGCTGAGAATGGGTCATAAGTCTAGCTAAGGTAATGTCACTGTTCAGAATGGCTGTCTACACTTATCAACCATGTTGTCGTTTACCCTTGAAGCAAACTTACTCATCTTGGATCTACTGTCTGCGACCACATGAGGGGCATACCTGACTAATTGAGTAAACTTAAAAGAATACTCTTTCACTATCATATTGCCCGGTCTGAGGTTGATAAACTCTAGCACCTTGGCTTATCTAAGCTCTTGGGGAAAGAATCTATCTAAGAAAGCAGTGAAAAACTCCTCCCACTCTATAGGACCTACATTATCTGATTTTTCGGACTTCAACTATTTGAACCAAGCATGAGCCACATCCTATAACTGGTATGCAGCTAGCTCAGCACTCTCAACAGTAGTCACCCCCATGGCATCTATCACTTTCTAAACTTGATCTAAGATTCCTGAGGGTCTTCATCTACCTTAGACCCAAGGAAGGTTAGAGGATTTATTCGGGTGAAGTCCTGAATTCTAGCTGCGGCTGAGTTGGCTACTGGGTTGGCTGGAATAACTGTTCACCATTCATTATGAGTAGCGACTGATTGTCCAAGAGTGATAAATATGGTCTTGAATTCCATATGAGAAACATGATCACCCAAAGGTTCTTCGGGCTGAGAGGCGGACTGATTTCTTCTCTTAGGAGGCCTGTTCTGAAATAAAGAGAAGAAGTAGATTAGACTGAGAGACTGACTTGTGATTATGCTCACAGGCATGACATGAATACTGAAAAAAGGGAAGCTATTCTTAAACATCTCATATCCTCTTGCACATAAATGTGGCACAAAACACATCCATGTACAAGACTCTATTAGATGCGACTTTCAAACTTCCTAGGACTCTACTGAAAATAGCTCTGATATCAAGTTTGTAATGACCTGATTTGCTAAACTAGAATGCTACTCGGTGATCATGACCTCAAAGGACCACAAGCTAACACATGACTAATATATGTACGTGTATACTGCATAAGATAACATAATAATGCAAAAACATGCACTGAAAGGCCATAAGGTTCAATTCTGAACATAACTAAATAACGTAATATCTGTGTGGGGTGATAGAATACCCAAAACAAAACTGAATTCTAAAATATGATAGTCTGTATCTAGCATGCATCTAGTCTGAAAGACTTTACTATTTGAAGAATCGGAATAAGTAGTTGATGGGACATGTCCCCAACTAACTCCAACTAATAAGCTAATCAATGAGATAATAGAAAATTATTATGTCCTCGAAGGATGAGGACTCACTTCTACTCTGACTGTTGAATCTGGAATCTAATGCTGATCTCGAACTCGTGTATCTGAACCTATGGTGTAACATAAAAAGAAAGCACCATAGCGCGAATGCGTCAGTATATATGTACCGAGTATACATATGAGGTATCTATATACAATGGTTTTCATGCATGATTAATACAAAATGACTGTCTAATATGAACATGAGAATACATACATAAATATGCACTGTAACTGATAACATGATACCATGATACTGATATTATGGTAGCATGACTACTGAGTCTGGATACTGATAACATGACATAACTGATAACATAAATGACTGTATCTGAATATAACTAATAAAATTGGTGACTATAGATGAAAGTCCTAAAACTGATAGAACTATCTGAGTTTTGAACTGTATCTGAGTTGACTGTATGTGACAATCCTAAAATCTGAAGAACTATCTGAGTTCTATTACTGAGACTGATTGACTGTATCTGACAGTCCTGATTCTATAACATGAAACTATGGGAAGTAGTATCTAACCAACATGCCCCAAATATGCTATAATAGCTAAGTTGGGGTCCAATCTATGCCTTCATTGGAAGGGTGTAAATATCGCACCACTGGTAAGGACAATATGTGAGTAACCCTCATATAACTAGTAACTCTAGCCAGAACTGTAGGAACCCTCACATAACATATTAAGCCACCTCATCTCACCTCATATAGCAGGCTACGATGTCTCAACCTATGCTGGGTATATAGTTCTGAAACACAAGGATTGCTTTTAGGAATCACACCCTCATATAAAAGGTAAGTCCCCATCCTTGGGTTAACTCAACGCTAATTCCTACTCCCATATAATTTATTGAGATGTTGAAATCATGAGATTCATATTATGAGTTATTTTTCCAATATCTTGATTGAGATGATTGTAAGCTTTTTAAGATGATGGTTGAGCATAAAGTTCAAATATGATTTAGATGCATTAAATCTTTACATTTTTAGTCATAAGTACAAGTGATGAGTTTATAAGGAGATTATGATCTCAAATTTTGTTGCCAAGTTTTGATAAGTATTTTCAAAAGCTAAGATAGGAATCCACACTACTTATGATTTAAAGTTAAGAGAAGCATAATTTGGCCTTTATTATAGACCCTTAAGTTATTTGACAACGAATTTCCTAAAAGTTCTGATCCTAAGTATGGGAGTAGTATTTATCATCGAGTTGGGTATGATTCAAAGGTCTCACACCCCAGAACTATGTGCCACCATAGGATTGAGATATATGGGCTCGAGGCTGAGATAGTGATCACTAAAGTTAAGGTTCTATTCTGATGGAAAGGGTAGAGTAGATCTCCCCAATGTGGGTAAGACGTTGGACTCTATCTCAGCTCACATGGTTTATGTCGGTTAGAAGAAACTCCCAAAGTAGTCCCCTACTCTAACTAAGATAAATGTTTATATGTCGAAAGTTTGATTTTAAGGTTCCTGAAATCCTAAAATCCCTAAGTTTTAAAGAAGTCCTTATTCTCCATAAGTTAAAAGTATAAGTTTTGAAAACTATTGCTTTTAAGATTTCTCTTGCTTACAACTTTTGAGAATAAGATGGAGAATACAGATTTTAGAACCAAGCATAATGACTCACTAGATTTGTACTATATGCTTCAATATACATGACTTATGAGATTCAGATTTTAGTTTTACTCAAGCTATGTGAGTCATTCAAATCAGCATGCATGTTTTATAAAGAATGATAACATTATTTACTTAAGTTCATACACCCCCATATACTCAGTACATCCTTAAAGTACTGATCCACATACAAGTTTGTGTGCTACATTATCTCATAATGTAGGTTCAGGTGCTCAGTCCCAGCAGTGACAGTGATCCCCAAGTATCTTTGTCTACACTCTGAAGTTGGTGAGTCCTCATGGTTCGAGGACCTATTGCTCAAATTTTTAGTTTTTATTGCTTTCAGTTTAGTAGAGTCAGTTGGAGGTCTATCCCAATGACTCTCTAGCTCTTTATTAGTAGAGGCTTTGTCACGCTAGATTATCAATTTGTTTAGATTTTCAGCATTTTGACTATTTAGACAAGTAATTCCTTAGATTCCCTTTATGATTATGATATGATTGTATCAGCATTTTTCTTTATTATCTCAAAGTAAGTTTTGTATGTAGTAGTAGGCTCAAAGGGTTAGCTTGGGGCTACTTGTAGCCTTAATCATCGTGTGATATTCTAGGATGAGATTTTGAGGCGTTATATTTAGGTAAAGTCCCAGATCCTAGCTGCAGCAGTATAATCTACCTGAATAGTTGGGACAACAACCAACTAATTATTTTGGGCTTTTACTGAGTGAGCTAAAGTAGTGAATGCAACTCTAAATTTGGCATGGGAGATATTATCATTCAGGGGCATGTTTAATAAACAGAAAGAAGAATGAATTAGAAAGAGAGGTTCAGTTGAGCTCATGCTCACTCGCACAACATGAATACTGAAAGAATGGAAACCTTTCATAAGATATCATGTAGCCTCTTGTCCATAAGTGTGGCGCGCTTTACACCCATTCACAAAACTCTACTCAATGCGGCTTTTAGACTCCCTAGGATACTTTAAAACCTTAGGCTATGATACGAAGTTTGTAACACCCCGAGAGTACACCCTGTATGCCACACAATGCTTGCAGCCTCGAGAGACCACAAGCTAACCCATACTGGTACCTACTGTGAGCACTTAATAAAATAACAAGGAACGTGTACGGAATTTAAATGGAAATACCATAAGATTTTTAGCAACTGAAAATCAATACTGAATTATAGTTTAAAATATCTAAAACATACTATCAATACTGATAAAATAGCTGATAATAATGACTAAAAACTAACTATCTATCTGTACTAGTCTAAAAGCCTCTAAACTGACTGCATGTGTAGTTAATTAGACAAGCCCCCAACTAATTCTAACTGACTAAATAACTAAACTACTGACTTAACTGAATATATGATAACTTGTCCTCGAAGGATGAGGACTCACCACTGCTGCTGTTACTGATAGACTAGAAAGTCTACATATAGTTAGGAGCCTAAGTGTCTGAACCTATAATATAAGACATCATAGAGTAAGAAAATATTATGTGGTCAGTACTTTGAATGTCCTAGAATGATAAATAAGGTTAGGCTAGTATGCATGGCTCATATCCATGAATAATAACTGACTAAATAAATTGCTTGAGATAATTGATCTATAGTATGCGAGAAAACTGTAAAATATGAGAATGCATGACCAAACATATGACTTGATACTGGGATAGTTTGCAAACTAAAATATCAAACTACTGATACTGAATGACTAAATACTATATGCCCTGGTCAAGCAAGCCTCAAAATTAAACTCTGAACAGAATATTGAACTAAGACTATAGGAGCTATCATCTAACCAACATGCCCCAATATGAGCTAATTGGGTTCCAATCTGTGACCCTAGTTAGAAAGGTGTCAGTACCATGCCACGGATACTAACATTGGTTGTGTGGATCCACTGAAATAAATTCCCAAAGGACTAATGAGTCACCCTCTACTGGCAGGTGCTTTAGTGAGATATATGTTAACCCTCAACTAGCAAGTTAACATCTCTAACCTACACTAGCTAAGTAGTTCTGTAATATAGAAACTGCTACTAAAGGTCATATTCATAACTAGCAGTTGAGCCCCCATCCCTGGATTCACTCGGTGCTAAATCCTACTCTTAACTGAACTGACTCTGATTACTGGACTGAGTTGAACATACTAACATGATATACTAACTGGACCGATAATACTCTAATATATCCAAGACCATTCTAAAACTCTAAAACTAAGTTTTTAGGTATTCATAACCCCCAGGATTCAATAGAAATAATAACAAAACTATGCTAAAATATTAAGGACGTGATAAGTAGTCATTATTCAAAACTCATTCCATTGGGCATTTCATTAAACACTTTCAATTCATGATTCAAACATACGTATAGTTTTAACATGTAGAAATAGCATGGTTTCAATACTAAAATCACCAGTTAAGGTTTAAATAAGCGAACAAGCACTGTTCAAAATGTGTACGGTTCAATAACACCAATAATTGCATGAAAACATGATATAAAATTGAGATTCATGGAAATTCATGGATAAAATTCATGATAACATGTAAAAACCATAGCTTTAAAACTTGAAATTGGGTTCTTGGACTCTATGGGTTAAAAGGACCAACGGATGGACATTTAACATACCTTAATAGAAGAATTCATCAAGGTTCTTGGTGCTTTTCTTGAAACTTGAGCATGAAACTTAAAGGGGCTAGGGTATTTTCTTGAGAGAGAATTACTTTCTTGGAGAGAAATTATGAATAACGGGGCATGTAATACCCCTTTAAGGTTTTAATCTTATGCTTTCGATAGATTTTGGTGAGGGAAAATGACAAAACTACCCTTAGGCAATTAAAATTCATAACTGGAATGCCCATTGGGCCTTCACCGTGGCACGCCAAGGCTGTCATCGCGATTCCACAGTGACGCGGTGAAATCATGGTGAATTGTTAGAATCTGACAATTGTCATTTTGAACTTCACCATGACGTGATAAGGTGACCACCTCTATAGCCACCTCGATACACCATAATCGCGATGAGCTGCTGTTTTAGAAATCCAAATATGGTCAAACATCATCCGTAAAATCCAAAACTTACCTGAGACGTGCCCCTTACACCCTTGAACATGAATCAACTCACAAACTTATGCCTCGGGTTCGGTAAGGTCACTTTAAAAATCAATAAAGTTAAGAGGCCAAAAATGAAACTAAGTCTCAAACTCTTAGCCAAATATTTAGGTTCTAAGCCTGTTGTACATGTACAATGGGCTGAATTGAGCTAAGACAATTATGGGGTATTACACTACTAGTCTTGGAAATATCAATTCTTATGAATCTATTCTTCATCTGTATCATAAGGTCACTCATAAGAAACCAACAAAGAAAGACAAGCCATATTTACTGCCTTTCTACTCAAGGTATCTTTCACTGCATTGTTCTTGCCCAGATGATAGAGGATATTCATGTTATATTACTTCAAAAACTCAAACCACCTTCTCTGTCTCAAAATTAGATCATTCTTATTGAATATATATTATCATATATGATAGTTGATGACTACGTAATAGTTAACCAAATAAATGAAATATCAACATAACTTTGAAACAAATACTACTACTAGAAACTCCAAATCATGAGTAGGGTAGTTCTTCCTATTGATCTTTAAGTACCTTAAAAGATAGGTTATTATATTTACCTTATGCGCGAAAACACCACCAAGAACACTCTCGAAGCATTACATTACATGATAAAACAATTACCTTCTACAAATAAGGTCAAGATTAGATATTAAAGTCAACAAGATATTGATATTTAAAAAGCTCTTCCTACACTTATAAGACCACTGAAAAGTAATATTATTATTAGGATATATAGTCAAAGAATCTATAATAGTAGAGAATCCCTATATGTATCGTCTATAATAGCCAGTCACGTAGCACTCCAAGTCTTTGTAATGACCCTTTCGGTCATTTTCCATATTTCCACTTATTTATGTTGTTTAAGCCTCTCTATAAATTCCCTAAGTCATTTATGACTTGCTGAGACTAACGGGTTGCTTACTAGATAGTTTATTTAGTTTTTAGAACCAATTCTCTATTTAGAAATCTTTGTTGGTTCCAAATGACCACCGAGAAAAACCTTTAGTGAAACAATTTTGAATATGAATTTTGACTACACCAGCATATCTGAAATATCAATTTTAGACTAGGTAGACCTTTGGTTTGGGTCCCAATGCACCCGATCTCATTTCAATCTATTAATTGGAAAATTAAAAATTTAAAAGCTTAGGTGTAGGACCCACATTTGGTCGAAATGACCTCAGGTTGAAACTTTGGTTTTTCCAATATTTTAGTGTGGTTATATATTTTTTTTGCAAAAATTAAATTCCGAATGAATCCTGAGGCATCATTGGAAACTTGGAAATTTTTTGAGTTTTGTTGGTCCTGGTGCAATGATAATCACAGCATCGAGGAGGCAATCATGAAACAGAGATTATAGCAAGGCCACGACAATTGTAATATCATGAACGTGTCTCATGTCTCAGCAATCACGGCATCTCCTTGACTATGGTTCTATATATAGACCTTATAGTCACGATTTTGTCCATTTTTTCTTCACCTTTGATAGTCAAAAACCTAAATGAGGATAATAACTCAAAATTAATTATTGTGGATCACTTGGGAGCTTTCTAAACATCTTCTAATGTGAATATATTCCAATTTAAGGTATGAATCCTTTGAATTCATACTTGGATTTGTTGGTTTGGTCCCAAAACTGCTTGATTTTATCCTAAAGTTTAGATTTGTTTGCACCTATTTCTTGGGGGTTATGAGTCCTTTCTCATGTAATAATATTAGGTTTACCTCATAAATGCATTTTTTGTACGTGGGACCCACTTGAGGTTTTGGTGTCATTTTTAGACCCAAAAAATAATTGTGCAATATGAGTATTATTAGACACGTATTGATAAGTAGATTATAATTTTGATAAGATGATGGAACTTTTGATATTGTCGAATGAAGATAAGTATATTGTGTATGATGTAAGGTTTTACAGTTTGACTTTGATGTAGGCTTCTATCTACTTTTCTTCATAAATACTATGTGATATATATTGTATGTGAATATGAATAGTAAGATTAATTATGGATAGAATGAATTAGCATTGATTATTGATGTTTGGGGACTAGATGAGGGTTTTGGACCCATAAGATGGTATGTTTATAACCTTTTAGATTCCTATTGCCTTATCCTTAGTTTGGATTGATTTGTAGCATGGAAGCGATAAAATGCTAGGTTTGGGATGTGGTTTTAGCATTGGAAGAATGATTATTATTTTTAATCTTATTGGGCTAGTATGGTAGTATTGTAATCATAATTTGGGTAGAGTTGACTTAAATGCTCTGTTGTCTAGACGAAGTTTCTATCTTAGGATTGGTTGTGGCTTACTTGATATCTAGAAGTTGAACTAGATGCCTTAGCCTAGTTTGGGGCATAGTTTACCTAAATATGGAAATTGAGGATGAAAAGTAGGAATGTTCGACCCACCTATGCCAATACTTGTTTCAGCCTTATGGACCTAGTTGTGGATGTTAGGCATAGTTGAGACTAGTAAACCTTCGTATAAGGTTAATTCATGACTTGGTAAATTGTAATGATATTCCCTGGATTGTGACTTATGAGTTATGACTATGTTATTCCTTATAAAAATGATAATGGGCCTTTAGAGATACTATTCCCTCTTAAACGCTAAATTGGACCTTTAAAGACGTTTCCTCTTGGACTTTATATTTGGCACATAGAGACACTATTTCCTCCTAGACTCAATACTTGGCCTATAGAGGTGACTTTCCTCCTAGATATGATTATTGGCCGATAGATATTATATTCTTCTTAGTTATGATTATTGATCCTATAGAGATGTTATTCCTCTTAGTTCTGATTATTATGCCTATAGAGATGATACTCCTCTTAGTTATGATTGTTGGGCCTATAGAAATGATTTTTCTCTTAGTTATGATTATCGGTATTGAGATGATATTCCTCTTAGATATCATAATTGCCCTAGAGGGATGATATTCTTCATAGTTATGATGTATGACTTATAGATATATGATGTCTTATAGATATGACATGATTGTTGATATCACGCATTCTAGATGTGAGATGTCTTCTATATTTGAGATGATTATAGATATGCTACGGCTTATAAATATGATTGTCAATATGAGTTTTGAATATTTATATGGGCCTAAGGCCATTATTATGATGTTTTGATTATTTTAAATACATTATTGAACCAAGAGTTGTGTTATGTTATCGAATGGACATCCAAGAAGTAATTATCATTGTAAAGGATATGGATGTAGTTTATAAATATACATAAATATGTTTATATACACATCTCTCCGTATGGGATGGAGAAAGATGTGGTATGTTGCTTATGATGTTATTGATTTGGATACTGGTGATGGCATTCATAGTTTTAGTTCATTCATGATTATTATATAGGTAATTGATATGATTCTAGCTTAAATAAGATCTTATGTTTGTTCATCCTAAATAAGGTTTAGGCTATGTAGGAACTAGTTGTCTATTAAGTGGCTATAGTATTTGATGGCTAGAAATCTAATGTTCTAGTTAATGAACCTTGTCTAGTTGAATATGGTCGCTAGTGATTATGGTTGATACATGGCTAATGAGGATGACAGGTTTAGCATTGATGAAGATTAGTTGCTATTGATGACTAAGTTTAAGATGTTGATTATATGTTAAATGAGGATTTAAGTATTAATGATGCTAGATAATAAGAGATGTTAGTGGATAGATGAACAAAGTTTCTAAATAATGGTTAGTGGTCTTTTTCTAGAGGGTGACTAGTGAGATTATGATAGTTAGAAATAAACATTTGTTAATTGGTGATAATGGTTGAATGGTGAATCTTGATTAGGTGCTAGATATTGTCTATTTGGTGAATAATGATTATGTGAAGAAATGGTTAGGCTAATAATCAGAGGTCATCTCCATGATTCAACCCTAACACTTACTTTGGCCATAGGGAATTTCGACCCTTTCTACACTTTTATAATAATTTAGCCCTGAAGATCACTTCGGGCAATAGGCTTGTGATTAATCTTTTTTTTAGCCACTTCTTGAGCCCGTGCACCTATTATAAGCCTATAAATATATATGTATTGATGTCTATAATTATATTGATACTCAGCTAGGTTGGAGTATATTGTGATGATATATTGATACCTAACAAGGTCGGAGGATATTGTGATGATATAATACCCGGCAAGGATGAAGGATACTATGATGATATATATTGATACGTGATAAGGACGGAGGATACTGTGATGATATATTGATACTCGGAAAGTCCAAATATACTATGATGATATACTGATACTCAGTAGGGCCGAAGGATACTGTGATGATATACTATTATGTATTGATCTCTATTTCATTTATTCTGCATTTCTTTCCTTATATTATTGAGTAGTCTGTTACAAGTTGTTCTGGACTATGGGTTGGCTTGCCTACTGGTGGGTTATTGTAGGTGCCATCATGACCTGAGAAATTGGGTGGCAGTCTTGGTAGGAAACAACAGCCTAGAATAATCTCAAACCACCTTAACCTTGTTCAAGTTCACTATAAGACATTCTTAGGACAAAACCTACCCCAAGAATGATATGGAAATAAAACAAAACTCACACTTAGAAAACTTAGCATACAATATCTTATCCCTTAATATCTTAGGTATTCAAATTGATTTCGGGTAGTTGATTCTAAAGTTGGAAGCTTATGGATGTAATGACCCTCCCAGTCATTTCATTGATTTGTTTTCATTTCTATTATTTCAACCCTTCCCAAAATGGCTACATGTCATTTATGACTTGCCAAGACTGTATAGTTTATTTGATGAGAATTCCGATAGGGCCACCAGCTTCAAAACATCAATTTTAGGCAAAGGTGGCCCTTGGTTCATATCCCAAGGCTTCTAAACTTGTTTTGGGCTATTCGGTGGAGTTTGTGAAAATTAGATCTATAGGCGTGTACCCTACATTTAGTCAAAATAACCTCAGATGAATGCTTTGATGGTTCCATTAAGCCCAGGACATTAAATTTGGTATAATATAATATTTTGTTTGTGCACACGGGGTTTCGAGCAAATCCAAAATATCAAATCGAAGTCCATAGTGGACTTAGAGAAAATCTGGTGTATCTGTTCTAGTATGACCATGATCATGAAAGGTAAATTACAATCGTTAAATGAGATTTATGGCTTAAAGGGTATAAAGCATTCCCCCAATGTGTTTTATGCTCTGTTTTCCTAAACCGCGATTATAGAGAAAAATTTATGATCGCAACTCTCTGTACAACCTCCAAATGTTGTAATAGCAACACTCGAGTTGTGATAGCAACACTCGGGTTGTGAGAGCAACATTGAGGCATGCTAGTGACATCTGAGCACCTTGATTGGGTATAAATACCTCTTTTTAGCTTGTTTTTGCCCATTTCTCACCTATTTCCAAAAGAGAAAAACCCAAAATATTAAAAGAGCTTGATATTGAAGCTTGTAGATAATTTGGGGATCTTGGTTAACAATTATTCCGTAATTTTACTTCAAATTCATGCTAAGATTCCTTCAATTTCTTGATAAATTCTTAGAAATTAGGGATTTAATTTTCTAAACTTTAAGGGTTGATTTGAGACCTGATTTAGGCTCAACGTGAGGCTGGAGAATAAGGTGGTAGTGAAGTTGGAATCACAGGTAGTATGTAAGAGGGATAGTTTCAAGTATCTCGGGTCCGTGATTCAGGGTAACGGTGAGATTGATGAGGATGTCTCACACGGTATTGGGGTGGGATGGATAAAGTGAAAGCTCGCTTCGGGGGTGTTGTGTTATAAGAAGGTGCCGCCCAAGCTTAAAGGCAAATTCTATAGGGTGGCAGTCCATCCGGCCATGTTGTATGGAGCGGAGTGTTGGCCAGTTAAAAACTCTCACATTCAAAAAATGAAGGAGGAAGAAATACGGATATTGCGTTGGATGTATGGGCTGACTAGGGAGATAGCATTCGGAATGAGACTATCAGGGAGAAGGTTGGTGTGACTTCAGTGGAGAATAAGATACGGGAAGTCCAATTGATATTGTTCGGACATGTGATGAGGAGGGGCATGGATGCCCTGGTTTGTAGGTATGAGAGGCTAGCTTTGGATAGTTTTAGGTGGGGTAGGGCTAGGCCGAAGAAGTACTAGGGAGAGGTGATTAGGCGGCACATGGAGTAGTTACAACTCACTAAGGACATGACCCTAGATAGGGAGATCTGGAGGACGCGAATTAAGGCAGAAGGCTAGGGTCGGTTCGGGTCGCTAGTGTAGGGAATTACTTGGTCGGGGTATTATTCTTGTTATGATACCTTGTTTCATGCTTTATTATGAATCTGTTTACTTTTCTCTGTTTACTATTACTTATGGGTGTCTTATTTATGTTATGCCATCTTGTTCCATGCTTTACTATGAATTTGTTTAGTATTTCGTGTCTCGAGCTGGGGGTCTATCGGAAATAGCCTTTCTACTTATTTAGAGGTAGAGGTATGGACTGCGTACATCTTACCCTCCCTAGACCTCACTATGTGGGAATACACTGGGTTTGTTGTTGTTGTTGTTGGTTGAGGGACCTCATGACAGGTTCAATTTTAGATTCTATATGCGAGCCCCATGGGCTCATTCTTGACTCAAAATTTGATCGATCCACTATATGGAAATGTGGGTCTCATTTGACTCCTAATGATGTATATATTACGATTTTAATAGCATAGCAGTATTTTTGGATTATAGAGTGAAGACGAATATTTTGTGGATGATTCAAGAATATGCGGT
This sequence comes from Capsicum annuum, assembly GCF_002878395.1. NCBI lineage: Eukaryota > Viridiplantae > Streptophyta > Magnoliopsida > Solanales > Solanaceae > Capsicum > Capsicum annuum. The sequence goes on from NW_025842311.1 coordinate 23,987, forward strand.
CCGACTTTAAGGTAGGCTTTGCCTACTTTTCTTCACAAGATTATGTGCTATACACATTTCATGTGAATGCAAATGTTAAGATTGATTATGGGTAGAACATTGTGACTTAGTCTTTATTGTTAAGGTATTGGGATTAGATGGGTGAATTGACCCATAAGGTGAAACACTTATTCTGTTTCTAGGATCGTATTACCCTAGGTTGCTAGCATGCATACATTATTGATATTAGTGAACCTTAGAATAATTTTACTATGTACTTTGTGGATTGTGATAATGATTCTCAGATTTTGAGGTTATGGTTATGTTGGATATTTACCTATTATTTGGCCAAAGGCCATGTTATGATATTTGTTGGATTTCGAGAAGTGTTTATCCTTGTACATGATGTGGTCATGGTTTATAGACATGTTGAAGTTTATGAATTGTGTAAATAATGGTAATGGCATGCATAAATTCAGTACATTCATGATCACTAAATGCGTAAATGGTATGATTCCAACTAAATTATGATTTTACTACTGTTTTTCCTAAAAAGGGATAAAAACCCCATTTTCACCCTTTTCTTAAAATAAATTTATTTATAACGGGAATCGTACCATCTTAATGGATGACTTATGCATAATGATATTGAAAATGGTGTTTTAAAGATTTGACCAAGGAAGATTTTAGTTATGATTTGATACTACTATTTACTCTAATCGTGAGAGATTCTTACCCTTTATACACTTTTATAATAATTTAGTCCTGAAGTTTACCCCAGGCAATGGATTTATGGATTTACACTCTTTTTAGCCATGGCATAAGTCTATACACCTATTATATATTTCTCTATACATCTCTCCGGTATGGGATAGAGAAGGATTATAATATTGATGATATGAATTTTGGGTAAAGCCTAATGATTGATGACGTTGAGGCTATTAATTATATATTTACCAGTTCATGTTCGGATATTGATTATATATTTACTTAGTCAAATTTGGCTATTCATTATATATTTATCGATTTAAGTCTGCATATACATTATGATACTTCGATCGATTATGGTATTTTGGATTCTGTTGCATTCATTCTTGTATGTACATTGCCTATCGCTAGTATGTGCCTATATCTATCAGCCTTTTAGGGTTTGCATAGGTATTGTTAATGAGTATGGCTTGTGGTGTGTTATTTGTTGATTGAACCTTCTGAAAGTAGGGCAATGGGGGTTTATGAAAAGCTCGGTTAGGTATTGTTTTTCTGGACTAGTTGGTTACCCACGTTGTTGTTGCTATTGTTATTATTATTGTAATGATCATAGTTATGGATAATTTGTGGCAGCTTGTTTAACAATATGGTATTGGGATTTGAGTTATGATTCTTGATCTTTTATCTTACAGTTAGATTATTATGAATGATTAACTCATGATTAGCCATATGGATTAGTAACCCTGAATATAGTAGCCCTAGTTCCTTCTATGATTATGAGGCCTTAAGATGCTAGTCTGATGACTTAAGTTGTACCTTTAATTGACCTTATTTAACCATATATGTTTATCAATTTATATGTAGCTATGGTGTTACCGTATATCCCTCCTTTCCTTCATTTATTAAGATAGTATATTCATTTTTTGGCCTTGTATACTGTGATATATATCCTTCTTTCTCCCTTTATTCATATATTGACCGATGATACATGGTATTGTGTTGAGATTCCTAAGTATGGCTAAAATAGGATAGGACCTCCTTGATACTTTCTTAGCCATATTATGTTAGTTCTTGGATATGAGTAGGATAGTTTGCCCTTACTATCTCACTAGCTTTATTATGTGGTTATTTGATATTTGGGTTTAGACTCTATATCTGCTTATATGTTGTATGTATTTGAATTATCTTTGGATCTTAGTGAGCAGTTGCCTACTGAGTACCACGTGTTTGATACTCATACTACACTTCTATAGCCTACAAATCATAGTACGGGTTATCTCCAGTCTTGTGTGCATCGTACAGAGCAGCCACAGTTCAGAGATGTAGAGTGAGCTCCTAATGTTCGAAGTATTATTTTCTCCCTCTTATATACTAGACTAGTCTCTATGTTGTATTTAGTGATGGTTGTATCTGTATATTCATTTAGTTCCTCAATTGTATTCTTCTTATGTTAGAATCTCTTATATTGATTCCAACAAGTTTTGGGATTATCTCATGTATGTTAGTCTTTCATTTTATCTATTCCATATTCTTCCTTTCATTTTTTGGCAGTCCGTTACGAGTAGTTTCAGACTACGAGATTGGCTTACATATTGGTGGGATATAGTAGGTGCCATCATGACCTGAGAAATTTGGTTGTGACAATGAAATTGTGTTGACTTCAGTCGACATTTATTAAACGGCCTCTATTTAGTAATCTGAGGAATTCATTAACTTTGGAATGTCATTACTAGTCTACTAGCATGCTAATTTGTGTTCGCGAAGTTATGGGAGAGATTTAAGAATTTATTAAGAAAGGCAAAACCCATACGCAGCCCCTTTAAGTACGCACCATTTTTCACTTAGACACCTCAAGTGGAAATTTTTCCATTTTTGCACCTCAAGCGGTCTTCAAGTGTGTCACTTTGACATATTTTACTAAATCAGCAAAATAGTTTTAGTGCGTGAAACACACTCTTCACTGAGGTGGAAAGTGACAAATAAAATGCGGACACGTATCATTTTTGTCTAAATAATTTATAAATAATTAACTTTAAATAAAAATTACCTAAATAATTTATAAATAATTAATTTAAATAAAAAATACCCTTTCCCCCTAACCTACCCACCCCACCAACCTTCTTTTCAAACACCTCACCCATCCGTTACCCCCACCCCACCCACCCTACCAGTCCACCCATTCGCCCGCCACCCCCACCCCACTAGTCTTTTTCTTAAAACACCACGCCCACCCTTCACCCCCACCCCACACATGCCGCTTGTATTTTCTTCAAACACCCCACTCACCCACCACTCTTCTTCCCCTCTTTACATTCTTCAAAGACCCCACACCCCCGCACCCCAGTCTTTTTTAATTTTTTTCATCAATTTTGCTTCTATTTTTAATTTTTCTTCAATGATTTTAGTTGATTTTTAGATTTTCTTTATGAATTTAGCTTCATTTTTTTCAGATTTGTTTCATCTATTTTGCTTTAATTTTTAGTTTTTTAAATTGATTTTGTTTGATTTCAACTTTTCTTCTCGGATTTAGCTTTATTTTTAAATTTCTTACATCAATTTTGCTTCGATTTTCTATTTTTCTTCACTAATTTTTCTTGATTTTTATGCTTCGATTTTAATTTTTTTTATTGATTTTGTTTAAATTCAATTTTTCTTCACTGATTTAGCTTTATTTTTCAATTTTTTCTTCATCGATTTTGTTTGATTTTTAGTTTTTCTTCGTTGATGTTGCTTATTTTTTATTTTTCTTCATCGATTTTGCCCTTAATGATTAAAAAGAGGTGATTATTATTTAATTTTTACGTATCTTTAAATGCGTATATAAATTTCTCTCAATAATTCTTACCGTTAAATAAATTAAGATTGACAAAAATAACGGATAAAAATATGAAAGAAGTATAAATTAATGGGCGTTGAGTTAATATATTGTTTTTTGACAAGACAAACTCCTAAATATGTATCTAATTTTTAAATCTCTCTCAGTAATTTTCACCATTAAATAAGCTTAAAATTGACAAAAATAATGGATAAAAATAAGAAAAAAGGTATAAATTAATGAAAATGAGTTAATATATTGTTGGTGGGCCAAATTGGGAACCATATCAGCCAAAAAATGGCTTTCACGCGCCTTCATGGAGATGCAATACATGCACCTGGACAACTCAGTAAAAGGTGCTAAAATGATACACTTTATGACTAATTGAGGTGCTAAAATGGAATAATGTCCATTTGAGGTGCATAAGTGAAAAATGGTGTGTACTTAGGGGTTGTTTATGGATTTTTCCATTAAGAAATGTTTAAGAGGTTTGGTATTTGTATTTTGTTATCTCTGGTGAAGGCATAATGTTTTTTATATCCGCAATTCCGTTATCACAATCGCGAAGAAGGACGTTCTTCTCTTTCACGATCACAGGATCCTAATCACAATCGTGAAGAAGGGTTTTAGCTAGGTTGGGGCGGTTTTATTTTTGTCTATGCAAACATGACCGAATCCTCGTGATCGCAATGGTCCAGGTTGAGAAACATCATAAAAATAGTGGGGTCCTACATTTGTTAAGAAAAAAATTATTCTACGGTTCTACAATCCCATTTTGGATCTAAAACCTCATAATTCAATTATTAAAGCCTGGGAATTCAATTTAGGGATATTCCAAAGGTTATTTAGAGTTTCTTCCTTGGTATGATTCTTCTACTACTTTAACATATTCTTTAATTATTTATTTCTAATTTTATCTTTAAATCATTATTTTTCAATTAGAAAATTTAGGGATTTTTTAGTAAATTTGAAATGGTATTTTGAGTAACTGAAGATTGATTTTAACTCTATTATTTATCAAATTTCATATTTGAACTCCTTAAGTTATGAGTTGTGTAATTTTAAAATAAATCTCTAGTTTTATTTTATGGACTCAGGGTAGACTTTTGGATCTAGATTTTAACTATAGTTGTATAGGTGTATATAAATTTATCTTCTTATGTAGAATAAATAATTAATCAAATGAAGTTTATTCAGAGACGCGAAAGGGTCAACTTTGGTCTGACTATTTGGACTTTCTTCAAGGGAAGTTGAGATTTTCCTTACTCTCTTTCAAAATGTTTATGAGTTAAATGTATAGGTATTAATAGGGAGATGGAGTTCCCGTATAGTTTAGATGATGAGCTTTTATGTGGGTACCGACATTTTTGTAAAGGGTTAAAATGATCAATTGGCTTTATTAGACTATTTTTTCTTATTGTTGATACGTTGTTTATTATGTGAAAAGTGGAATAGCGATTTTATCAGTCTTGATAATGATTGGTATTAATTGTTCCTCCTTAATAAGCTTGATTTGACTAATTTAAGAGAGATTAATGATATTTGGGCTTGTAGCCAACATTTTGGAGTTGAGGCAAACCTTATGTGTCTGGATTAAGACATTTGTGTTCATCTTATCATTGTGAAATATGCATACTCATTCATATTCATATCACAACATTATTAAAGAGATGTTTTCAGAAAGTTATTTGAAACTAACTTGCATGCCTGATAGGTAACTATTCTAGATTGGTTTTATTGATATTGATTTTGCATAGCAGATGGAAAAATATTTGGGGTGGATTTTTCATTGGTGACCTGATGGGAAATGGTTTCGAGTAGATTATTTATTATGTGTCTAAAAGAAAATGGTTTTGGGTGTGTATATGGATCTCAAGAGAGTTCCCAACTATCTCTACAAAGTAGTGCATGTATACTGTATCATACTTTGTATTATTATATTAATCTCATCAATAAAATTTAATTGGTACCGATATTATTGTGTATAGTGAATCGACGATTTTATTACTCTTGTTTGTATTGAGGGGTTGTGGATTTGTATAATTTTGATTCGATCTTGTTATTGTATAATTCGTAGACTTTGAGTGGTCTTCCCATTTACAGGTTTATGTGGGTTAATGTTTGATAGGGAAAGTATATTAGGTGATTTTAACCATCACTTTGAATTAGGATTGGTAGATGATGATGTTAAGTACATAGGGATTATTATCCATGCTTGGTTATTTTTTATGTACAAGAACCAAGACTCTTATTCTAAGGAGTTGATTCAAAGCCTGTACATGGGATTTCTTCTTTGAGATTCAGAGGTAGCGGCTAATTAATACAATGCCTATCATATCTCTTTAATCTTTCCTACTTTTATTATATTTCTGTTGCATTTGAGACATTTCAGAATCTTTCTTGCATTTTATTTACTCTTAGAGGATTGTACCTTGTGACTATATTTTTTTGGGTTAGTTTTGGTGAATCGATTGAGATATTTCATTATTATCTTCATTGCTTAAAAGAAGTATAGTTTTGTTTTTGGGGCTTTTGGTGCATTTTAAGTAACGCTTGCTAACGTGCACCTGAGTACAATGTCCCTACGATGGAAGAAGATGGTGGATCCACTAGAAATACAAGCGCCTACTACTAATGAACACCAGGAACGAATGATTATACCTAATTCTAGTATACACCACAATTTAGCTCAATTAAAATTGGGTAGCTGGTTACCAAGTAAGGAGAAGATTGACACAGTGGAATCGGCATCGGTGAGTACGAATCTACTTATCAGTCAACAAACGAGCCAGGGAGCTCCAATGCTGTATGGAAGTTGAGTTTTTCTATGCCATGTCTGGGTGAAGATGTGAAGCCTATGGTCCTGATAGCTAAGGTGGAAGGAAATAGATAGATTCAAAATGGTATGAAGTTCTCGTTTATACCCCCTATGTTGAAGGAGGGGTGTAAAGTTGTACAAATTAGTATGAAGGATGTGCAATTGGAATGCAAAGAATGGGAAAATACCCTAATTGGCCATTTTCTAGGAGGTACCCCAAGGTTCAAAGACATGCTTAAATTTATTTACAGTATATGGAATTATGCTGAGGTGCCAAGGGCTTATTTGCATGATGAGGGGTACTTTATATGCGTGTTTGAGACAGTAGATGAAAAGGACAAAATAATGCAAAGTAGGCCTTGTACATACAACAACAGATCTATGATCTTGAGGAATTAGGAGAAGAACTTCAGGTTTACCCCTAAAATGCTTAGAATTACTCCACTATGGGTGAAACTACAAGGGCTACCAGTTCACTTTTGGTCAAAAATGAATATTAGTAGAATTGTGAGTATAATTGGGAAACCTATTTATGTTGATAGGTTGATAGCAGAGGCTGAACACATCTCCTTTTCTAGATTGTTGATAAAGACAGATGTAACACAGGTGCTGCCAATAGAATTATACATAGAAGAAGAGGGTTCAATATTGACCCAAGCAGTAGTGTATAACTGGCAACCTGGGCTTTCCCTGATTGTATGGGATTGGATCATGCGTAGGGAGAATATAAACAGGGGAGGAAAGAGCTAGGGCAAAAGAAAGAAGTACAATGGAATGCTCCTAGAAGAAGAAGATTTATCCTTACTTGGAGTCCTAGAAACCCTCAAGCAAAGGAGAAAGAGATTCATATGCAGGGAGATGTTTTTCTTGCTAAAGGTAAAAATCCTAAAACTACTGTGCAAATTTTTTGTGAATCAAATAAATCTAGGGGGTCAAAAGAAGAAATGAGTAACACAATAGAAATGAAAATGGTGACACCTAACAAGGATAAAGCACCTGATTTAGGTGTTATCAAATGATTGTCGGTGCCTGGAATATCAGGGGGCTGAATAATCCCTTTAAGCAGAAGAACCTAAAATCCTTCTTGCATACAAATAAAATAGATATTATAGGATGCTTAGAAACTAAAGTGCAGGCTCAAAATGCTGACAGGGTTAAGAAGCATATAGGCAAAGACTGGACTATCCTCACTGACTATCCTACTATTATAAATAGTAGAGTTTGGATAATATAGAGAAGCAATAAAGTGAAGACGACTATCCTGAATACTGATGCACAATTAGTACACTATCTTGTTGAAGATATGGAAACCACTTTTAAGAGTCAAGTAACTTTTGTATATGGGTATAATACTACTACATAAAGGAAAAGCTTATGGAGTTATTTGAAGTACCTAACTAGCTAAAATACTGACCCCTGGATTGTACTTAGGGATTTCAATGTCGTGTTAACACATAATGATAGGATTAATGGAGATCCTATAATTCCTCAAGAAACACAAGACTTCCAGAATAGTATAGATGGTATTGAGGTTGAACAAGTACTAAGCAGGGGCAAGAAAATGACGTGGTGCAACAAAAGGAGTGGTGATGATATAATATATTCCCATAGTTACTGGGTCTTTGGAAACAGAGCTTGGCTTCATAAATACCATTACATTGAGGCAGAATATTTAGCACCTGGATGTTTTGATCATTTACTAGTGGTGTTGCTTACTAAAACCACTTTGTCAAATCTGAAGAGGCCTTTTCAACTATTGAATGTGATGCTATAACAGGAGAAATTCAAAGAAATGGTGGCAAGTGTGTGGAAGGAAAAATTACATGGTCATGTAATGTACAAAGTATGTAAGAAGTTACAACTAGTGGCTCACCAGGCACAATATATGAATAGGGAATGCTCCAAAATTGAACTAAAGCTAAACATGTTAAAAGAACAATTACATGATGTGCAAGAGGATATGGTAGCTAACATGTTTAATTCTCTACTTATAGCCCAGGAGAAAGTCATCTTACGAGACTTAGTGAAATGGGATATAGTACATGAGAGGGTATTGAAAAATAATTCTATAGCAACCCAGATTAAATATTAGGATAAGAACTCAAAATACTTCTTTGCACATCTGAAAACAAGACAAGCAAGGAATATTATTTCATCTATCTACATTGAACAAAGAGTAAAGTTGACTGACCCCGGTACAAGTACAACATGAAGTTATAAGTTCTTTCAGATGTTGTTAGGTATATCAGCAACAATACTACCTTTTCTAGATCTTGAGATTGCAAGAGATGGAACATACTTAATAGTACTTTAACAACAAGACCTTTTGCTACCAGTGAGAAGCTTGAATGTAGGAAAACCTATCAAAGACCTTCCAGTAGATAAAATCCCAGTTATTGATGGTTTTAATGTATAATTTTTTAAATATTTTTGGCCCATTATATGAGAAGAGGTGATAGTAGGAGTGTTATAGTTCTTTGAGAATGGTAAAATGTTGAAAAGCATTAGTACTACTACTATCACTCTGGTCCCAAAAATCTCAAATACTTCCTATATTAAAGAGTAAAGACCTATAGCTTGGTGCACTACTATATATTAGTTGATTACCAGAATTCTCACTAACCGGTTCAAAATTGTAGTAGATAAACTGGTTAGACTAGCTCAATCATCTTTTATTGAAGTAAGGAGTATCCTAGATAATGTTGTAATAACCCATGAACTAGTGAAAGGTTACTCACAAAAAGGAGTGTCAGCCTAATGCACTACCAAAGTGATATCAAGAAGGCCTATGACTCATTAGAATGGCTATTTCTAAGAATGGTGATGTTAGAGTTTGGAATTCTAACTAAACTGGTTGATATGATAATGGAATATGTCTCTACAGAGCAATATAGTCTACTCCTAAATGGTGGATTGACTCCATAATTCCAAGACAAAAAAGGACTTAGGAAAGGAAACCTTATGTCCCATTACTTATTTGTCCTAACTATAGAATATCTTAATAAAAATCTGTAGCAATTAAGAAAGAACCCACAATTCAATTATCATCCAAGGTGTGAGAAGATGGAAATCATTCACATATGCTTTGCATATTATTTGTTGTGTTGCAGGTTTGATGAGATATCAACTAAACTATTATTCAGTATATTCAACTAGCTTTCTACAGTTTCAGGATTACATGCCAATCTACAAAAAAGTTCCTTGTATATTGCAGAAGGGGACCCTGATATAAAGGAGAAAATCCTGGCTGATTTAGGACTGACCCTAGGTACTCTTCCATTTAAGTACTTAGGGGTTCCTTTCTAAACTAGGAAACTATCAGTCCAGCAATGCATGCCTTTTATGGAAAAAATGATTACAAGGGTGAAGTGTTGGTCATCCAAGATCCTATCTTATAGTAGAATACTATAACTATTAAAGAGTGTGTTATTTGAAATGCAGACGTACTAGGCTCAACAAATCTTTTTGTTGCCTAAAAAGATCCTAACGCTTGTTACTATAGTCTGTAAGAGATTCTTAGGATAGGTAGTAATGAGTGTTCAAAAAAATTCCTGAGTGTCTGGGACATAGTATGTATGCCTCAAAGAGTAGGAGGACTAAATATGATTGAGCACATCAAGTAGAATAGAGCTGCAACATAAAAACTGTTATGGGAAATAGAGCAAAAGTGGGATAGACTGTGGGTTATTTTGATACATACTTACTACATAGTAAACAACAGTCTGGATACTTTGCAAGTTCCAATGCAAGCTAGTTAGTTAGTTAGGAAAATCTTTGAGGAAATAAATGGCTAGATGGTATGGTCATTGTCAAGACAAAGCTACAAGAAATTAGTAGTCCTACAACCTTTAGCATAAAAAGGGCTATTTGAGTATGCTGCCATAATATCCTCAAGTTGCATGGAGTAAGTTGCTTATGATACATGATCAAATTCCAAGAGAAAGATTTCATCCAATGGTTGACACTTCATCAAAGACTAAGAAATGCTAATAAAGTGTTGAAATGGGATAAGACAATAGTTGTTGAATGTGTGTTATACAATGGGCAAATCATGGAAAATCATGCACATTTGTTCTTTGAATGCCCCTACTCCACAAGGATCTGGAAAGCATTGTTTTACTGGTTAGGATAGAAAAAATCATTTGAAGACTAGAACCAACAGGTAGAATGGCTGACTTCAAGAATACACAATAGTAGACCCCAAGCCGACATTCTGGGATTCTATTTTGCTATTGTTGTGTATCAGATATGGGCTAAAAGAAATGCTAGAAGATTCAAGAGCATAGCTAAAAAGAGCATAAAAAGTCTTCATGAGGCTAAGACTGCTACAACTGAACAAGTTTTCAAGTTGATTAGTGTAGAGCCTTGATATTACATGTTTTAGAAGCAGTCCATAATAATGTAATGCTACTTATCAGTAAATAGATGAAAATATAGAGCAACAGATACTAGAGTGGCCAGTCTAAGTCATAATTGATTGGTAGAAATGAAATGATTGTTACTTTTGGTTGAATACAAAATTTTTTTTTGCCCAAAAATCTTTCTTGTGTATTTACTTTGCATATTGTATTTATTTAAGTATTAGGTTGTCTTACAGATCCCAGTGGTAGTATAGGTGTCATCACGACTTGAATTTTGGATCATGATAAATTGATATCAAAGCACTAGGTTGATTGGTCTCACAAGTATAACCATAGTCTATTAGAGTCTTGCAAATCGGTGTAGATACATCTATTAATTATATTTGAGAGGTTTTGGTACTTTATAAAAAATCCAATATTCTTTCTATCATGTGAAATTGACTTCATCATTAATAAAGATTCTTTTTTTCCTTCTCTGAAAGATTGTGAGGACTCATGCTACCTTGGAGAGAGATCATGAGATTATTATAGCACACGTGCTTGGTGCATGTACTCAGATACATACATAAGGCATGGGATACAGTCGGGGTTAAGGTAGAAGTCAGAGTGTCACGACCCGAGGCTACCATAGTCACAACAATGGTCCTTACAATCACGAGTAACCATAAGATAACCCATGAGCTAGTACATGTTGTAAGCATTGAATAAAAATAGTAATACAACACATGAGCGGATGGTAAACTGGTAAGATCTTGAAAAACTGAATACTGAAATACGTGTTAATAGCATGTCTAAAATATCAGATATTATAATAAAAACTAAATTATTTATCTAAAGCAGTTGATAATACTAAAAAGACTAACTGACTATCTAACTAATTGTCTCAAAGCCTATAAACAACATAAGGAGTTGATGGGACAAGCCCCCAACTAACTCTGACTGACTGAATATAAAATAAAAATACCAAAATAACTAGGATAAATAAATCATGTGCTCAATAGATAAGGACTCACCACTGTTGCTGCTGAGTAACACCGAGATGTCTAAGAATGGTCAGGAAACTGAGCATCCTAACCTATGTTATAACACAATATAGCACAAAGAAAATTATGCGGTCAGTACTTTGAATGCACTGGTATATGAGATGACGACTGGCTAAAATACATAAGATAACTGAGCATGAATGCATGAACATATAATATCTGAGAATGCAAGACTAAGCATAAACACAATGTTGTAGTAATATGTTAGTTGTAAGGCTAAAATTTGTATAAACAAATAACTGATATTATAATGCTTGATCAAGCAAACCTGAGTTGATATACACTGAGATACTAACTAAAATTGTGGGAGGTATTATGTAACTGACATGCCCCAATCTAAGCTAATTGGGGTCCAATCTGTAACCCTAGTTTGAAGGGTGTCTGTTGCGTGCAACGGGTAGTAACACTGGATGTGTGGATCCACTAAACTAATGTCCTGTAGGACTATGGAGTCACCCTTTACTGGCAGGTTCTCTCATGAGATATACGCCAACCCTTAACAGGTAGGTAGATATCTCAAACCTATGCTGGCTATGTAGATCTGTAACTTAGGGATTGCTACTAACTTTCACACCCTCTACTGGTCGGTGAGCCCCCACCCCTGAGTTTACTCGATGCTAAATCCTATTCTCAACTGAACTGACACTAGTACTAAACTAAACTAGACTCATCTAAACATAATTACTGAGATCGCTCATCATGATCATAACAACTGAATAAATAGTAATATTTATGGTTTAACTAATCATTACTTGAAAGATCTAAAATGTAAGTAAACACGTAGGTATTGGGTGTTCATAACCCGCCAGCACTGAATGACCATAAATATGATAACAAAACTTTAAAACTATAGTATAGGATCATGGTTCAATGACCCTAAACATAGGCATTTCATCTTATATGTGAGAATCATGAACTTGAAAAGGGGAATGTGTTAAGTATGAGGAAAATAACATAATTACATGACTAAATTCATAAATTGGGGATTTAACATGAAATTCACGTTAATATGACATGGGAAACCAAAATGTAAACCATGAAGCAACCTAACTTTTCTTGGGATCATACATAGACATCAATTGAGTTCAAATTCCCAAGGAACACATGAATTTAACCCATCTTGATCATATGAAATTCCATAGTAAAGGAAAAACTCCATAATTTAATTAAAGGAAGGTTTTGGGATCCATGGGTGAAAGGTACCCATGGATAAACACCCCACATACCTTAATAACTGAATTCTTAAGGATTTCTTGGATTGGAAGCTTGAACTCTTGATTTCATGGGAAAAATCTTAATTTTGTTCTTTGGGAAAGGGGAGGGTTTCTTGAGAGCAATTTGAAGTGAAAGGGGCAAATAATGCCTTTTTGGCATTCCCAAATCGTGTTAAGGAAGAATTAGGCTAAGGGAAATAACTCAAATGCCCCTTTGTTTAATGACCAAGAGGATGGAAAGAATAGCACTGGCATATTACGGGCTTTAATTTGACAGAGCAAGCCCCGTTCCATGGGCTTCGGTCTGGTGGAGTAAGCCTCGTGCCGCGGTCCTATTACGGTGGGTCTTCTATTTTGGTTTTCCAAATTCATCCCTATACCCATCATAAAATCATGAAACTCCCTTGATACATACCTTTAACAACTGCGAACATGAATCAATTCAAAAATCAACATCTAAAGGTCGGGAAGGCCAAAATAAAATCATCAAAGTTTTTGGGGTCTTGAAAATATCTATGTCCTTAACACTTCATGAAAATTTCAAATCTCTGACCCCTTAAGCATGCAACTATAACTAAACCTATCTTAAAATCTTACGGGGTATTACATAGAGTAGAGGTAGAACTCAGGTCGTTGCTTAAGTCCCAGCTAGAGCAGTGTGTTTTTAGGGTGATGAAATTATAGTTGATCAAATTCTAATTCAGAAGTGAAGCCTATTTTTGTCTCTACCTATGTTGTAGCTACATTGGTACTCTAGGTTGACTTGGTTAGTATGTTGGTTTTATTAGAGGGTATAACACCCAGAAATAGTTTTATCGATTCTCTATAAGATTTATAAACTAGGGTTAAGGCTCAAATCCTAAGTCAATAACCTATTCTAATTTTCCATTGCTTAGTAGGCTATCTAGTATTTATAATATATATTTGATTTTATTCCTTAGTCAAATACAGGATCTATGGGTATAGATAACCTAGTATTGTCTGATGAGGAGCAGAAGATGTTTCAGCGGTTTAGGAAGATGGATCTACCTCAATTTAAGGGTAGAAAGAGTGAAGATGCATATGAAATTTATTGATTTTCCATGAGATGTTCAGAGTTTAGAGTTAGCAAAGTCTCATGCAGTTCTTTATACCGTTCTTCATATACATATCTGATAACGCTCAACATACACATCAATTTAAGTGTAAGGCGGTCCTTGTCAATATAATACCCAACTTTGATTCGTGGTCAAATCCATGAGGAACAATGTGAATGGTGATCGAGTAAATATGAATCGAAAGCTACTTGCTAAATTCAAATATGAGATACAAGAATGTAGGGA
>NW_025842312.1:0-1738 GCF_002878395.1 Capsicum annuum
ATCTCACATGATATGAATACTGAAAGAGGGGAAACTTTTCCTAAAATGCCTCATAGCCTCTTGTCCATAACTGAGGTACGCTACACACCCATGCACAAGACTCTACTAGATGTGGGTTTTAGATTCCCTAGGACTCTATTGAACCTTAGGCTCTAATACCAAGTTTGTAACTCCCCTAGTCTGTAACTTGGGCGTCACATGGAGCTTATAATCCCAAAGGACCACAAGCTAACCCATGACTGGTATCTACTATATGCACTGCATAATAAAAATAAAGAAATGCAAAAAATAGGCTGAAATTTCCATAAGGTTCACAACTAAAATCAAATATTGATAAATGAATACTAAAAACTGAACATCTAAAATATTCTAGTCTGAAAGCCTCTATCTGTCTGAATATAGAGTTGATGGGACAAGACCCCAACTAATTCTGACTACTGAATAAACTGAACTACTGAAATACTAAAAGGATAAATCTACCCTCGAACTATGAGGACTCAACACTACATCCACTGCTAATAGTATGGGATGCTAAGTATGGTCAAGAGCCCATGCATCTGAACCTATGATATAAGACATCATAGTACAAAAGAAAGAGTATGCATCAATACTTTGAATATATTAGTTTGCTAAGTAAGGTAAGACTAAATGTATGGGTTCATATGCATAAACAGTAACTGAATGAATAATATATATATCTACAACTAAATGAGAGTACATGCATATCTGAGATAGCTGTAAATACTGATTACGTAGGGATGAATATAAATCTACTTCACAGTAACTAAAATAATTGATAACTGAATTACTGATAACTAGGTAACTATTGTTGATAGTCCTGATTCAGTGGAATCGATCTTAGTTACGTATTGACCTCGTTGACAGTGTCTGACAGTCCTGATTCTGAAAACTGAACTGAGGTTTTATGTTGAGTCTGGAAATGAAACTATAATGGTGGGAGTGTTCATCTAATCAAAATACCCCATTTATAAGTGAGTTGGGGTCCAACCAGCGACCCCAGTTGGAAGGGTGTTAGCACCTTACCAAGGGATACTAACAACGGCTATGATTTAACCCTATCTTCCAGGTAGATATTTCTTCGACCCTCACTAGAAGAAAAACCCGTACGAGATTCATCAACCCTTATCTGGCAGGAATACATCTCAACCTACGCTTGCTACATAGTTTTGTAACACAGGGATTGCTACTAAGGGTCAAACTAACTACTGGAAGGAATGCCCCTATCCCTGTGGTGGCTCGATACTGAATCCTACTCCTAAATAAATAGACACTAAACTTATTTCTAGGCTGTACTAGGCTTGACTGAACTATTACTGATCGTGCTAACTGACTGAACTAGACTGAGTTCACTGAGTTCTATTAACTAACTGAATACACTGAGTTTTGTAATAGACTGAGTACTACTGTATGTGACATCACTGAGACTATTCTGTAGCCACTAAAATTCTAAGTAAACTGCTAGATTTTGGGTATTGAATACCCCTAGGACTCTATAGCATTGAAAGTAAAACATAGCACAATCTTAAAAGCATGATAACTAGCCACTTTTTCACAATTCACCCATTGAGGTATTTTACCAAACATACATGGTTTAAACCCGTATACATGCTATCATGTTATGATTTATCTATTCAACCCACATGAACATTTTATCAAACACTCGGAGATCATAATTCGTGCACATAATAATAATAAATATATAAGCATCATGATTACA
>NW_025842313.1:0-10596 GCF_002878395.1 Capsicum annuum
ATTAGGATGGTATGTTTTTTGGTAGTGTGATTCCCATTATGAAAGAACCCATTTTAAAAGTGAAAAGTATGAATAAATCCCCTTTTAGGAAAATGATAGTAAAACCATATTTTTATTAGAATCGTACCATTAAGTGAGCATGAATCTACCGAATCTATGCATACCATCACCAACATCCAAACACTACAATTATAAGTGTCCAAATGTCCATAGACTATGGCTACGTCCTTTATAAGGATAAAGCACTCACCTAGGGTCCAACTAATATCGTAATCACGGCTTTGGGATCAATAATATATAACCATCAAAACCCTAATATCATAATCCGAAAAACCATGATAATCCATCGAATCAAGTAGTAAACTTTATACTAAAGGGGTCCTTAGTCTCAACTATGTCCAACATGCTTGTATCCTAGAGTAATAGAATCCTATAGGCATAGCGAGCATATCATTTTATGGGTCAATTCACCCTTCTATCCCCCAAACTCATGATTTAGGCTAAGTCATGTTGTTCTATCCAAAATCACATCCTAATATCCTTACTTAACAAGAAATTTATATAATATACTATCTCGTGAAGAAGAGTAGATAAAATCCTACCTTAATGTCGACCCGCAAATCCTTGGATCATCCATAAACCGTCTGTCTTTGAACCACAATTAAAACATGCCTCCACGCTATCAAAATAGTAATCTACATGTCAAAAGTAGCAAAATAAGATCTATATTTCTATATAAGGGACTGGGTCAAAATTTGTGTCAAGAATGAGACTGTGGGGCTTGCAAATGAAATAAAAAATTGAATCTATCATGAGGTCCCTCAAAGGACAAGGAATGTATGCTCAAAATTTGAGCACAAATAGTGCGTGAATTGGGGCTTAAATCAACCCCTAGGTTTAAGGATTTAAAGAACTAATTTCTAAGAATTTACCATGAAATGGGATGGAAATTAGTGGAAAAAATAATGGAAAATGATTAAGAAGTGTTAGGGTATCTAACCTTAGCTTCAATGGATGATTCTCCAATTTTCCTCTCTTCAAGCTACCAGAATAGTGAAGGAAATAGTGAAAATTAGGTGAAGAAAAGGTATTTAACATCCCTCAGGTACCGCTAAAGAAGCTACTTGTCTTCTTAAGCGGCTACCGCATAAGTGACACAAGTCCGCTAAAACAATCATCCACCAAGGTCACGGGTACCACTAAAGAGGACCTAACCCAAATGACCAAGGAAGCTAAAATGGATAAGGCTTGCTAAAGCTGTAAAACAAGATATCAGACACTAGGTTGTGCTAAGTCCAAAATTAGACGACGACCGGGTGCTTGGGATTCATTTAGAATCCGTGCGTGCAAACAAACTATGCCACCGTACTAAATTTGATATTCCGGATTTAATAGAACTATCTAAACTTTAATCTGAGATCATTTCGACCAAATGTGGGGCCCATACCTATAGTTTTATTTTTCATAGAATCTACCTAGTAGCCCAAAATGAGTTTAGAAGCCATGAAACCTTAACCAAGGGCCCCCAACCTAAAGTAAATGTTCCAAAGCTAATGGAGCTTTCAAAATTCACATCTGAGGTCATTTACTAAGAGTCTTGTTCTGAACAACAAAAGCTCTAAAATAGGGAAATAAGCCTAAAACCTAAATGAACTATCCGATACCTGAACTGACAGTTTTAACAAGTTATAAATGACCTATAGTAGCCGTGGAAAGGCCCAAAATAGCGAAAATGTCTGTAAATCAAAGAAGTGACCAAGAGGGTTATTATAATATCCACTACTAAAAAGACTTTCATCATCAAATGTCGATGGATAGAAAAATTATGAAAGCTCTAAGGGATGAGGTACTGGGCCTGCATGCTCCGAGCATGACTCCCCAGATAACCTCTAAGAAGAAACACCGCTTTCAAGGGATTTAGCTGTAGGTATGTCATGACCCAATTTATAACTCTGATGGCACCTACTTAATCCCACTAGTAGGTAAGCAAAACCGTAGTGTCAGTACAAGAACTACTAGCAAAAAGGCATAAAAGCCAAGAAATTGCAAGTTAAAACCAACAATAATAGTTTAAATAATAATAATAGTCTGAAAGATAGATAAGATAGCAATAATATCCTACAACCTAGTAGTGTCAGTACAAGAACCACTAGCAAAAAGCAATATAAGTATTGTAACAGCCAATATACATCAATCTTGAATAATGAAAGACTAAGCAAAGTAGAAGAATAAGAAAAAAAGGGAAACTCCAGATCCGAGAGCGCACTCTGCCTTCGAACACTAAGCAGAACGATCATAACATCAGTGGTGGCTACTCATACTTGGATCTGCACCAAAAAAGTACAGAAGTGTATTATGAGTACCAAAGCCACAGGTACTCAGTAGGTATCATCAGACAACTTAGCTAACTCATAGTATAAGTATAATAAAGATGTATGATAAATAAACAAAGTCAAGATAAAAGGGCAAACCTAGAATAATTCTCCAATACTGTAAATAAATAACCGAAGTGGATATAATAATAAAAAATTATAATTAATACTGCAAGACTGGCTCCCATAAACCAGTAAGTGCAGAAAAGTAAATAACCTAACGCGACTCTCCATAAGCCTGGAAGGTGTAATAAAAAAGTAAATAATTAGAATCACATTAATGAACCATATCTTAAGCCATAACCAGGAATCCATGCATACCATAACATACCATAAATAACCACTCAGTGCTGGACTTGAACTAGAACTTAATATCATTATCATTTGCCGAACTTGAACCGAAACCCAACACCAACTCCTAAGTACCAATCTAGCATATGTATCACTTATCTAGTCTCTTCAAATCCATAATAAAAATTACAAAAGGTATAACATGTTTATAGAAGTCTATATGGAGCTAACAAGAATCTTGGCCTAAGGTGGATGGAGGGGCCCACCTCTAATTTCCAAAATCCTTTCTAAGGCAAATTTTACCCTGAACTAGGCTAAGGTATCTTTGTCACGGCTCAATTTATCGAATCATGATGGCACCTACTATAACCCACCAGTAGGCAAGCCAAACCCATAATTCAGAACGGCTAGTAACGGACTACCTAAAGAGATAAAGAAAAGAATGTGAAAAAGATGTAATAATAGATCAAATACATAATGTAGTCCTAAAACCTTGCGGTATCAGTAAAAGAGCTTCTACATAACAAGGATCCAAGGTGAAGTACAAACGAATATACCAATACAATTTATCTACGAATACCACATAGAGACTAGTCTAGTACATAAGAGGGAGGTAAGTAATACTTTGAACGTCAGGAGCTCACTTTAAGTCTCCGAACCATGGATGCTCCACACGACGCACACATCAATGAGATAATTCGTACTATGATCTGCAGCCTACAGAAGTGTAGTATGAGTACCAAACGCATAGTACTCAGCAGGCAATTGCTGACTAAGTTCCAAAGATAATATATATATATATATATAACATATAGGTTGAATGGAAAACTACCCCCAAATATCCAGCAACTATATAAGACAACCAATGAAATAATAAGGATAACTATCCTATTCATGTCTAAGAGACTAACATATCAAGACTAAGGAAGTAGTTAAAATGCACTATCTTATACCACCCATACTTAATAATGTCAACACTAAATCGTATATCAATTGCCAATATGCAAGTAAGACCGGAAAGAAGATACATATAAGTATACTAGGCTAAGAAATGAGTATATAATCCGAGTAAATAAAAGAAATGAGGGATATACAGTAATACCATAGCTACATATAACTAAGTACACACACACACACATGTATATATAAGAGTATACAACTAGGGACTACTTGACGTACATCCAAAATCATCAGACTAGTTATTTAAGACCTCAAAATCATATAGGAGCTAGTGCTAGAATACTCAAGGTCCTAATCCATATATTAAGTCCTCAGATGGTCATGCATAATAATATAATCCTAAGATAAAAGAGTTTAGAATCATTCCTCAATTCTCGATACCTAATCAATGACCCGTCTATCATAAACTAGCCATAACAATGATAATAACAATGTCAATAACAACATAAATAACTAGCTAGTTCAAATAACCAAATACTTAATCAATCCTATCACGTTCCCCCACTGCCCCATACTATAAGTTATAATCATCACCTATACCTATGCAACCCCTCTATATGGGCTGATAAGTATAGGCGCATATTGATGATAGATAATGCACATGCAAGAATGAATGCAACAGAATCCACAATACCATAACTCATCCAAATATCATAATATCATTATATTAACCATCACTGTCATAAAACTTATCATCATAATCATCCTCATCATCATAACCATCATCATCATAGCTATTATCACCAAAGTTATCTTCCAGCCTTGCCGGGTATATATATATATATAATTTCCATACATAGGGCTAGATGGACTCGAAATGATAGATGTACATACAGGTATATTAATATAATCATTCTATGGCCTTGACGGGTATCAATATCATCATCATAATATCCTCTGGCCTTGCCCAATATTAATATATCATCACACTGTCCTCCGGCCTTTTCGGGCATCAATGACATTATCACAATATCCTCTGGACTTACTGTGTATCAGTATATCATCACACTGTCTTCCGACCTTGCCAGGTATCAATCTCATTATCACGATATCCTCCGACCTTGCTGCATATATAAACATAGGATCCTAGTCATCCTCCGGTCTTGCTGGGTATATACTTAGTATCATCATAATCATCAACACACTTATATATATAATATCAATACTAAAATCTGTCTTCAGGTTTTACTCGAAAGTTGCATTATCAATCTAATATCTTTCTCCATCTCATATCAAAGAGATATGTATCTGGATATGATAAGTGCACGGACTCAAATCGTGGCTAAAGAGTGTAAATTTTTAAGTCTATTTCCAAGAGTGAAATTCAGGACTAAATCAGTATAAAAGTGTAGAAAGAGTTCAAATCTCTCATGACTAGAGTAATTAGTAGTATAAAATCATAGATCAAGGTTTGTCTTGGTCAAGTCTTTAAAACATCATTACTAATCTCTTTTACATATAAGTTATTCATTAAGACATGCATTTAATAATTTTGAAGAAATCTGTTTTAAGGTAGAAAGTGGGCTAAATACTTATTTAGGAAAGATAGTAATAAGGTCATACTTTAGGAAGAATCACATTATTTACTAGTATAGTGATCATGAATGTATCAAATTTATGCATGCCATCACCAATATTCAAACAATGGAACCATAAGCAACAATATATCAATCAACTACAATCATATCCTTTACAAGGAGAAACACTTCCCTGATGGTCAACTCATATCATAACACGGCCTTGGGCCCAATGATGTGTCCTGAATAATTATAGCATCATAATCATGGCCTTTGGCCCACATATATTTTTGGATCCCATATCAATAATCATATCTATTCATCATCTGATATTTCAAAGTCGTAGCATATTTATGAGGAATAACATCTCCATAAGCCATAAGACTTATCTATAATCATCTCACATCTAGGAGGCATAATATTTCAATAAGTATCTCACATCTAGAAGGCATAATATATCCATAAGCATCTCATATCTAGGAGGCATAATATATCAATAAGAATCTCACATCTAAGAGGCATAATATATTAATAAGAATCTCACATCTAGTAGGCATCTCATATCTAGAAGGCATATATCATATATATAGGGCATATCACTTCTATAATTCATATATCATAACTATTTCTATGCCTATATTTTAAAGAATGCCAATGGACCACATTATAAGTAAAGTCCGGAATGCCATAGCATAGCTACAAGCTACAGCATAGCTACAAGCCACAAGTCATAATAAGGGAAAAGTCATCATAATTTACCAAGTTGCAAATTAACCTTATTCTAAAGGCTCAATAGTCTGAACTATGCCTAACATCCGCATCTAGGACTTTCATAACCCAAACGAGGGCCTGACCGTGATAGGTATCTTAAGTCCCACGAAGATTGGATTTCACCACACCAAATAAAATCCAACATCCACAAGGTTGAATGAATTCCAAATATATAACAAGATAGTGTGCAATAAGCTTAAGAAAATTCAAAATATGTTTATAACCGACAACCGGTGACTGGCCAAACAACCGACCAACACCGCCTAATAACCACAATAGTCCAAACAAAGCCCTCTAAACAAAGAACCAAAACTGAACATCAATGAAGAGTTGGGACATGCCCCCGACTATGCCGAAACAAGTCTAAATAGTTTGAGACATAAGAGACAAAACATAAAATGTAGACTTCTGATGTATGAAATCTCACCACTTCAAAGTCAACTCACAAGATGATCGCAAATCCTAATTACTGACTAAAAAGAGTAGAAGTATGACCCATTCTTACATCGCATGGGGATTAGTATCCCAAGACCAGTTGGCGATTTGAGCGTTAGCATGAGGCTCAAGATAAGAATAGCATAATGTCATGATCACCAGTTTAAAATCATTGAATACCAATGCACATAATCAAATACATATACATCTATACTTCACATGCCGGGATAGGGAATATGGCTTAACTTGCACTTAAAAACTTTAGCTTAGATTGTGTAGCTCAACCATTCCATGAGCTATATGGGACCTAACTCTCACCTTCTAGTTGGGCCCTATGTGTGTAGATTCACGAATTGAAGAATAATCTTATATATATGCACGGGGGACTCGAACCTCCCAATCATATACTAAGGTGACTTAAGCACCCGATCATGTAATAATTTATGAGGGACTCAAACCTCCCTAATCATGGGATAGTAATAAGGGGTACTCAAACCTCCCTGGTTACTTTTACCCCCGCATCGACAAACACAGTTTCTATTATCGATCAGTCGGACCTACACTTTCACGACTCAGTTACACAACCCCTATTAAAGCCTAAATAAAATATTTATCACAAAATCCCATTCATTGAACCACAATACACATTTAGGCATACATTTTGGTATCGTCACGCCAACTACACTTGCAAGGTAACAACAACATGCCAAAACAATTACATAACTTCAAGAAATTCTCAACCCCTTTTGTTTAGTTTTACAAATTCCCACATCTCTCATAACTAAAAACCAATTTCACATTATAGTGTTGGGTTCATTACTACTTCAAAGTCACAAGTATAGGAAAATCACAATTCTCTAGTTCATTCACCATACCCATGCACCCAAAAGTCCAAAACCATAATTAAAGCATGAAAAATCATATGTAAACCATGGAAAAACATTATTCAGCAATAAGCATTCAAAAACCTCAACCCTTGTTATAAAATCTATATGAATATCTCATGAACAATACTTTAAAACATGTGATTTAAACAAATTAACAATGAGAGAAGAGTAACAGGCTCTGAACACCAAGAAATTTGGAGAGAAATTGACCCCTGAGAACTTAGATGACCAATTTGATGAAACCCTAGCTTGACTTTCTTGCAGGAATTTAGATAGCCTTTTGGAGTGCTTGGGAAGTTACATAGATTTGTTTCTGAGTGCTAATAAAACCCTAAAGGGGTTATAAGACATGGGTTTTAATTTTTGTAAGAGGGAAAATATCCAAAATGCCCTTAACTTAAAGGCTAAAGGATATGCCACCATTTACTATAGGTCAACCAGTTACTCATAGCCACTCCTTATGACTCATCACCATGAGTCATAACTAAGAAAGTCTCTAGGACCCTCACCTAGTGTTGACCTTATGACTCAACTGATACCACTAGTAATGAGATCGTATGACTCGTAGGGTCTAGTCATAGTCAACATAGAACCTAATTAAGTAAACACTGGACATCCTATGATTCGCACCCAATGACTCATAACAAGTCCTTACACCTCATAGTGAGCCACTCATACTTAGAGTAGAACTTAAGCGCTTAATTTTTGATTTGGTAACGATTCCATCTCATTGACTCATTATGAGTCCTTACGACTCATATCCCCAAGTCATACCCACGACAGCAAATTAAGCACCATTCATTGGACAACTTATGACTAGGGTCACCTGACTCTTCAAGACATATTACAACTTATTATTTGAGTCATTTCCAAGAAAGAAAGCTCATAACTCACAAAACCTTTGAGGATCGAAGACCCAGGGTGTTATATACTCTCCCCATAAGATCATTCATTCTCGAATAATAGGACAAGGCATTTATTAGCATGATTGACTCCATATACCACCACTCTTACCTTTAACAAAGACAAAAAATAAATATGCCAAGGAAACCATCATTTTCTTTAACAAAGTCAGAAAATAAAGATGTTAAGGAATACACATACCTTAAGCATGATTATCCAAAATAGGAAACAAGAATGGATACTTTGACTTCATGTCCTCCTCAGCTTCCTAAGTAGCTTTCTCAACCTTTTGGTTTCTCCAAGAACCTTTATCGAATCCATGTTCTTCGTCTACAAATGACGAACTTGACAATCGAAAATCTTAATTAAGACCTCGTAGGACAAGGAATCTAAAATACCCACTTTCTCCAAAGGAATAACTATCAAAGGATTACCCACACATTTCCTAAACATCAAAACATGAAACACCGGATGAATAGAGCTCAAACTAGAAGAAAACTCTAATTTATATACAATATTACCAACCCTCTTCAACAGCAAGTATAGACCAGCGTAATGGGGACTGAGCTTCCTCTTCTTACCAAACCACAACATCCCTTTATGGGAGGAACCTTTAAGAACACCTAGTCACTAACATTGAACTCTAACTCCCTTTGCCTCATATCAATGTAGGACTTTAGGCGGCTTTGTGCGGCCTTAAGTCAATCACAAATCACCTTCACCTTCTCCATAGCTTGGTGAACCAAATAAAGACCAAACAACTTATTCTCACCAACCTCAAACCACCCAATACGAGATCTAAATCTCCTACCATTAATATCTCAAATGGATCCATACCAATGCTAGAGTGATAACTGTTGTTGTAGACAAATTCTATGAGAGCCAAGTGGTCAACCCAACCATGCCCAAAATCAAACATATAAGCCTGAAGCATGTCTTCCAAGAACTAAATTGTCCTTTTTGCTTGCCCATCCATCTACGAGAGGAAAGTAGTCTTAAAGGTTACCTTAGTCCCCAAACCTCACTAGAATAACGTCCAAAAGTGAGATGATAATTGGGTACCCTAATCAGATATGGTGGAAACTGAAGTACCATGTAACTTTATGATCTCCTCAATGAACAACTTGGCACAATCCTCAGAAGAGAAATTTTTCTTCACCGATAAAAAGTGAGCAGACTTAGTCATCCTATTCAAGATGACCCAAATCGAATAAAACTACTGGCGAGATCGTGGAAGACCGGTAACAAAAAATATCTTAATTATCTCCCATTTCCACATCGACAATTCAATCTCTTGAGTCAACACACTAGGCCTCAAGTGCTCTACCTTCACTTGCTGACAAACCGTGAACTTAGCCATAAAATTGGCCACATCTCACTTTATATTATTCCACTAATAAATTTCCTTGAGATCATGATATATTTTTATCGAACCAGGATAAATAGTATAATGCGCCATGAGGTTCAACTAAAAATCTTCTTCGTAACCCATCAATATTGGGAACACACAATCTGCCTTGGTACCTCAAGATACCATCGCCACCAATCTTAAAAATCATCATTTTTTGCCTACCTGCATCATTCTTGCTTTGTATCAAGAGAGGATCTAAAACTTTCTTCTCCTTTACCTCAGTACCAAGTGATGACTTTGCCACTTCTTGAAAAATCACACCAGCATCCTCGGAATCCAAGAGACGAACTCCAAGATTATCCAAAAGGTGAATATCCTTCACTAAATACCACTTCCCCACATCCATATGAGACAAGCTTCCCATGGACAACCTGCTAAGAGCATTAATAACCATATTAGCTTTATCTGGATGGTAGTAGAGACTTATGTCATAGTAGAAACTCAAACCACCTCCTTTGCTTGAGATTTAATCCTTTCTAGGTGAACACGTATTGCAGTCTCTTATGATCAGAATAAATATCTACGTAAACCCCATACAAATAATGCTGCTAGATCTGTAATGCAAACACCACCGCTAATAATTCCAAATCTCGGGTCAGATATTCTTCTCATGAACCTTCAATTGTGTAGAAGCATAAGCAACCACTTTACCATACTGCATTAACACACAACCTAGTCCCACCTGAGACATATCGTAATAGACAACAAAACCATCAATGCCTTCAGGCAGAGTAAAAACTAGAGCTGAAGTCAAATTATCCGTCAACTTCTCTTAACTACCCTCACAAGCATCAGATCATAAGAATTTCACCTTTTTCTGAGTCAGTGGGGCAGCGATAGAAGAAAGACTCTCCATGAACCTTCTATAGTAACTGGCTAAACATAAGAAGCTCCGTATATTAGATGGAGTCATGGGTCTAGGCCACTTCTTAACCACCGCAACCTTCTGTGGATCCACTATGATCTCTTCACTAGCAACAACATGACCCAAATAAGTCATAACATTCAATCAAAACTCACACTTAGAAAACCTTACATACAAACAGTGA
>NW_025842314.1:0-1886 GCF_002878395.1 Capsicum annuum
TTAGTATATACTTATTGGGTTGTCGGTTTATCCAATAACCCAATAAGAAAAAATTGAAACCTATCATGATCCAAATTTGAGACCGTGATGACACCTATCCAATCCTCTGTGATAGGTAAGGCAATAACTCAATTCCAAATATAATATTCCCAATGTATAGAAGCGGAAGAAAATAAGAACATAATAAACAATGAATAATTCCAAAAGTAGATTAATAGACTAGTATAATTCAACTTAGATAATCCCGGATATGACAGTCACTAATACAAGCCATTAAATACATAAATCAAGAACAGTTTGAGTATCCTAAAATGCGAAAAATACATAAAAATAAATTAGAGGAGATTTCAGTAGTTTTTGAAAACAATAGCAGCTACCTCGAATCTCAAAGGATGCTAATGCAAAAGGAACCATAAGAACGAATGTCCAGAGATTGTCAGATCAGTACCTACACGTAAGTGCAGAAAAAGTAACGGCGACTACGGATCCATATGCACTCAGTAAGTATCGTCGATCGACTCTAATTCAAAGTGGCAATGAGTAACACCACATCAACCATCTAAAACAATCATACCACATGCTCTCAGAAAAGCCACCCTAATCTAACTGAATAAGCAAGTCTAACAGTCATAAGGATATCATAGCACAGTCCAAGAAATTCTCAATACAGTATAATCAAGTAGTAGGTATTCAGGCACTTAATAAATAGTACAAAGTCAACAAATGCACCTTACTCAATCTAAACCATAAATGAATAAATGCAGTGCAATGCAATGCATATGGGGGACTCGCAAGGTCCATGTATTGTGCAGGCGTGCACTCCGATCCCAATAAATATATTGTGCAGACATGCACTCCGATTCCAATAAATATATTGTGCAGATGTGTACTCTGATCTCAGTAATAGATAATAATGTGTATGCATGCACTCCGACCCTAGATATAATGCAATGCATGACGTGTAGACATGCAACTCCGATCCTAAAAATAATTCATTTACCATAGCAAATTAGCTCACCGTAGTAACAAATAGGGAAAAACAGTTTCAAACATACAAGTGACTTATTTTAACCCCTCAAATAACATTGGTACCCGCATAGATGTTTGTCACTTCACCTATACGGGAGCCCCAATTCTATTACTCCCACTACACATAACTAACATATAAACACCTCAAAAAAATTCTAAAAAATCTCAACTTACCTCAAATCGAAGTCCAAGTATCAATTTATCAACTTTTTCTTTCGTAGGACTTCTGACTGATCATAATCTGTTCAAACATGTAATCTCCTTAGGTGTACAGACCACCACATCAAATTTTAACTAAAACGAATCTTATTCGATCTCCAAATTCATAATGCTCGCTCTAAAAATCCTAAATCTAAAACTCAATTTCTTTAATTCTCTGAAGATCGGAAGCAATACATATTCATCATTACTGCCAATGATTAACTCATTTTCTCACATTTAGTCATCATTACCACATGATTATTTATTAATTTATGCTAATTCTACAATACCTTTATTATCAAATTCACCTAAAATAATAGTCTATGCCTAACAATTCACCCGCGCACAAACACGGCCCGCAAATTCTATATAGCATTAATCAACCCATTACTTTTATCATATATCTACCAAACTTTGTCACCTGCAATCATTATTCAATGGCTGCCCCGTCAATCCTGTCACTATGCACGCATGTCCACAAATTACTCATCTACTAAACTACTTCTAAAATCATCAGACACAATAATAGTAAGAAAATTTGATCAG
The DNA here is from genome assembly GCF_002878395.1 of Capsicum annuum. Lineage (NCBI taxonomy): Eukaryota > Viridiplantae > Streptophyta > Magnoliopsida > Solanales > Solanaceae > Capsicum > Capsicum annuum. The sequence continues at coordinate 1,777 of NW_025842314.1, forward strand.
AAAAGAATAAGCAAACTGAAGATGTACGTAGTAGTTCCACTCTGCACGCAGCCCGGGTTTTGAAAAAAAAAAAAAAATCCGCTGCAACTGTTGTTCCCCTCTTACTCCCT
>NW_025842315.1:0-3145 GCF_002878395.1 Capsicum annuum
GAATGGCATCTCCAATTATTTATATAGACTTGATGTACGACATCTCCAATTGTCTATGGAGACTGATGTTGATTGTTGTAATGACCCGAGACTACCCCCTAGTCGTCACACGGTGTTTGGAACCATAAGTGATCCCAAGCTAACCTATGAACTGGCATACTATTAAGCAACTGAATTATAATAATCAATAACAAGTTCTACTGTGCGGAAACATATTCATGGCATAATCTGAATAAATACATTACTGATAAAGTTTACAATCTAATAAAACTGAAGGAAGAAGCTGAAATTTACATGACTGCCTCTGACTGACATCTATGAAGCATCTACTTTACTGATTATCGATAGCTGGGATATGACTCTAACAACCACTAATCAATAAATATGAAAAGAAATTAACTATAAATAATCTAAAACTTTTTGAAGTTCCCAAAACAAGAGAACTCATCACCTGCTAGCTTAAAACTACAACTGTCTGATCATGGTGTGTGAGCTATAAATGGTACCTACATTATGAAACAATGTAGCCATACAGACGTATATATGGATCAGTACTTCTGGAATGTACTAGTATGCAGGGTTAATGCAATAAGTAAAATTGATTTCATATGTAATCTTAAAACATATGCATGCTAAGTGTATGTAGAACCACCAATAGGCTGGAATAAACTGAAAGCTGAAAACATCTTAAAGCATGAGTGACAAACATACTCTGATAAGATGGTGAATCTCTAAACTTAGTTTCTGTATAGATTTACTTTAATGATATAAGTAGAACTAAAGCTGAGATACAAAAAAATCTGAATACTGTATGAATACTGAGTCTGGAACCACGTGATGAAAACTGACATAACATTGGAGATCTGAATATACAATTATACTGAGCATGAATACCTAAACACACAAAACGAAATGTAACATATACTAAGCTTATCTGATTAACTGAATGACTGATAGCTGAATACTGGTCATGTCAGACTGGGTTGTACTTAGTCTGAACAACTGGACTAAAACTGTAAAGTACTATGCATATGGGATAAGGACTAACTGAACAACATGAGATGACCAAACATGAATTGTAAACTATATTATCTGAGAATGCAAGACTAAGCGTATAATATGATTTTGAAATAGTTTGTAAATTGAAATACTGATAACTGTATGCTATGGTCAAGTAAACCTGAAACTGAACTAAGTTCTGAACTGAATACTAAATACTGTAACTATAACTATAACTGTAAGAGTTATTATCTAATCGACATACCCCAATTATAGAGTGATTTGCGGTCCAACCTGTAACTCCAGTTGGAAGGTTGTTAGCACCGTGCCACGGGTTACTAATAGTAGCTGGATCAACCCTAATCTAGCGGGAAGACTCATGTGATGTATATGGTAATGTCAACCCTAGTCAAGCAGGAAGACGATTTACCCTACACGGGCTATGTAGTTCTGTAACTCAGGGACTACTACTAAGGGTCAAACCCTCTGCTGGTAGGAATTCCCCCATCCTTGGGTTTGCTCGATGTTGAATCCTACTCCTAACTGAATCGACACTGAACTGATCACTAGACTGTACTAGGCTTGACTGAACTCACACTGATTCTATTAACTGATCGAATGATACTTTTTAGGATACTATGAAATCATTCTATTTCAACTGAAGACTAGATAAACAACTAAATTTTGGGTATTGAATACCCCTTGGAATTGATAGCATAGATAATAAGGATAAATGAGAGCATTTGAGACCACAATAAGTAAGTATTATTTAAAGAAACCCATCACTTGGTTATTTCATCAATCACATGGAGATTAATACTTTAACATAAGGAAATTCACCAAACACATGGTGATCATGAACTTGGACATGGGAATATCTTACACATGGGAGCATAGCATGATTACATAACTAAAATCATGAATTTAGGAATTCACATGAAATTTGATTGAAATCGGACATAGGAATTTTATCATACATGTAAAGATCATAGCTTGAACCTAAGAATGTCTTAAACATGAGTGAACAATAGAGTTACATTCAACAATTCATAACTTGAGGATTCATCTTGAAATTAATTGAACATGATATAAAAATTTTATCAAACATGTGGAAAACATGTATTTAAAACATAGGAATGTTGCTAAAAATCATGAATTTAGGATCAATCATAGAATTTACTTGAATAAAGCATGGAAAACTCAAATTCATAGCATGGAGAATTCAAAATCTTGCATGGAATCGCACATGGGCTGAAATTAATTAAAATCACTATGAAAACATTCAATTCAATCTTTCTTGAACATTTAAAATAACATAATGATCGAAAAATTCATCCTTTAATTGAAATAAAAAAGTTTTGGACACCATGGGTAAAAAAAGATCCCTGGATGAACTCCCACATACCTTATTAGATGGATTCTTGAAGAAAGCATGAATTTGATGTAAAAATCTTGACTTTGAAATTGAAAGCTTGACTTGGAAGCCTTGGGAATGTTAGTGAAATCTTTTTATTTAACTTCTTGGATTAGAAACCTTAATTTCTTGATTTTATTGAAGAAATTTGATGAAGTTCTTGGTTTTCTTGAGGGGACTAGGATTTTCTTGGAGATAAAAAGATGAGAAATCATGTATCTAATGCTTTTGAGGGCGGAAATTAAGTGTTATGGGAGGATTTGGGTGAGGGGAAGTGAAAAAAGTGACCCTAGACCCTTTAGAAACTGAAATAGCATGTGAAATAGTTTATTGATATGGTTACCATTGCGTCGCATCGCTAGTCACGTCGATAGTTGAGGCGTCGCTTTCCAATCGCGTTGGCTTATTGCCTCTCACGAAAAATGCCATAACTTTTTGCTCGGGTATCAGATTAAGGAGAAATTGGTATTGTTGGAAATCTAATTCTATTGTCTATAATTTGGTGGGTATTGAGATGTAAAATTCCCGATATATAAAAAGTTATACAAGTTCAATAAAGACCCTTGTAGAATTGATTACCAAACTTTGGACGAATCAAAGACTCTAAGCTCAACTTTGTTCTAAGTGATTCTTATAATATTTTTCATGTATAAAGCACATCAAACACAATTATAAATATCATAAAACTTATATTCACATAGAAATCATTTGGATTATAGCTTTTACACGTAG
>NW_025842316.1:0-8040 GCF_002878395.1 Capsicum annuum
GATATGAAATAAAGTCAGCGTTGTCCATGTGACATAGGCGTCTAAGTCCTTTCCACGTATATGAAATGAAACTGGCTTAGTCTGCGCCATAGATTTTCAAAATGATATGATATCTTAGAAAGTACATGCAGATCTGAGGTCTACCTTAATACACCTTTTATTCCATAGACGTTAGAGGGCAATAGGCTAGGGAGAGCCGCTATAAGACCTGTTTAGGTGACATATGGAATAGTTTTGTTCTAAGGAGATAAGATTTTATATGTTCTATGACTGACAGAGCAAGCCATCCTTTTCAGGGTTGTGAAATCTTTATTACCAAGGAAAACCATCCTTAACCGGATGCATAGCTCTATCATAAGAAATCTATGTTATGTCAATTATAAGCTTTGATTTTGTATGGTGTACCTCCTATATGTATGTGAAATTGCCTATCATGTTGGAAAGTTAAGACTCTATGTGTGGTCTCTACAAAAGCTTTGATTTTGTATACCGTGCCGCCTACATAATCGTGAAACCGCCTTCATGTTGGAAAGTTTGGAGCTCTATTGCTAGACACCAAGTTGTTGTCATTAGTAGTCTTTCATGTCTCGCTATCTCCCTATCTATTTGGCATCAGAGCCATCCCCACTCTTGGGGGGAGAGAGAAAGCAGGAGTTTACATACATATTTGCTAATTGCAAACACGTGAGTAAGCTTTAAATTTTTAGTTTTAATTTAGTTTTACTTTTCTCTGTCTTAGTTGTTAGTCTTATATCCGTAGTCTTCTATTTCAAGTTATCACTATCAAAGTCCTAATAATATTAGAGTCATAGTATTCCCATTATTAGAGTTAGTGTTTTCTAGTTATTACCACTTTCTTTTACATAATCGAATCGTAGTTTCTTTTATTAGATTTGAGAACAAATATTTGTTGAGTCTTATCCTTAGATCTTTAGCACAAATATATTGAGTTTTACTGTACACAAAAATATAAAAAGATTTTATTGAGTCTTTTTCTTTAGAATCCAAATACATTGAGTCTTTATAGTCCAGAAAACCACAAAGTCTAATCTGTCCAAGTCTCTTGCCAACAAAAATATGTCAACCAATCTTAGTGATATGTTGTCATATAAAAACGAGCCCCTATATTTGTTACATATGTTGTCCACAGAACACCACTTATCTATTACATACCCACCTCTACCAAACCCTTACTCAGTCGTTCGTAAAAAAGATATGTAATCTGTGGATGCAATCAACTCTATGGTTCAAGAAACCAAAAAGGAGTCGAGGAATATGTTGTTGCAACATCACTTGTCCAGCACCCTATTCTTATTACTCCAGAGGAACATTTCATATCCCTGCATTTGCCAAAAGACTTTCGACGATAGTGGAAAAGCATTGGATTTACTCATCTCCATATCCGTGCCGTACGAGTTTCCTTGACATATCAAGGGAGAAAAGGCCAACCAGTTGTGGTGCATATTTCTCTTCTTGATACCACATTCAACAAGTACAAACATAAGAATTTGATTACATAAGATATCATCCTAGATGATGGTACAGTCTTTATCACCATGTTCCCCAACTTCAACATGCCGCTAACTGATCCATATCAAAGGAAGGCGTTAAAGATCTAGGTTTAGATTCTTAGAGCCCCACAGGTTAGAAATGTTATTCAGGCAACTCTGCACTACCATATAGCCTAGAAAGTTCAAAACCATAATATGAACCTATCTCCTCAAAGCAGTAAGAACTCTTTGTTCTTGAGCATAAATGTAACTAATGGAACCTCAGAATACATTAAGATCCCAAGAAACATATCGAAGGATAAACTAGTCAGCATTATCCCAGCTTCATGGGGAACCAAATATGAGAAGTTGAGAGCCTCTTCATAACCTCTCAAGTCTACTGATGATTTTGACCACCTTTATATAAATAAGCCACCTAGAACATCCTTCTACATCCCCATGTACAACTTAAGTAGTGATCTTTTGGATGTAAAGGACCCGAGAAGCATTCTCAGGTTCTTCACTAGCTTTATAAAAGAACATGATTGGATAAAGAACTTTAATCATAAGGGTCATAGTCTGATATGGTGTAAATTCCCTTACTCGGTTCACCATAGAAGGCTAATTATGATTGTAAAAGCTGTAATAAAAAGGATGCAATGGCTACTTAATCTGAAGTCAACTGTCAGATGCTCCTGACGTCCTTTTCTCGATCCAGTCACATAAATTCTTTCCTAACAGATCACCACCCTACAGAGAATTGCCTAATTTAAGTTTTATAAGTACCATATGTAATCTAACCAGAAGGTGCTCACGCATCCACCCAATATGCCATACTTATCAGAACACTCGAAGATAAGTTATGGACCCTCCAGTCTAAAAAATATACACTAGGAACCCCATTTCTATATTTTTTTGATGACAATAAAAAGAAGCTACCTCTCTTGAACAACAAATCCAAAATTTGAAATACGACTGCGTCATAGTACAAAAAGCCTAAGCATCCATCGTATGTTGACATTGATATCCTCCACAGTGATTAGGACAAAATTTTCCACCTCATTTATCCATTCTATTCACATCAACTTCAAAAGATGAACAAAAGTCTGATACAGTATGGACAAGGAAAGATTCCATAGCACAAAAAGTCGAGATAGCACAAAAATAGGGTCTAGAAAATAAGGCATTCTAGCATGGTTCCATATGATGCTGATAAGATTGTCTCTAGATCTACTACAATCCTCTGTAGCCCAGAATCTATGATCCTAGCTAATAACCTAGAGATCCAGAGCACAGAAATCTAGAATGACGAACCACCAGGTAATTCTCCTATTCAGAGAGTAGCCCAGAATTATGATCCAGAAGAATAAATACTGGACATATATGGCCTATCAGTTGATCCAACACATATAAGGATATGATGTTGTGCAAAAAATTCAACCACTCTAGATGATCTCTTATAGATCCCTAAGGAGGAATCCCATAATGAAGAATAGGTCTCTCTGAAACAGTGCCTTCTCAAAGATAATCACAACGTCACTGACTTGACAAACCTCAATTAAGTTATTCCAAGTCTTGTTGTTCCAACGGATGATGATCTTGTGCCAACAGAGTCATCTCCTCACCCAGACTCTTATACTTCCAAGAAAAATAAGGAAACTTCATTCTATAACATCATGTCAGATGAAAGGTCAATATCTGCCCACTCTGGTGCGATATATGATGATCTGATTCTTAAGCTAGATGGGTCTCCCTAGCTCTCAAGGCGTCAAGCAAGGCATAATAGGTACATGCAGTACATAAGGGTCGTAAAGAATAAACTGTCAGATAAGGAACTGATTATCAGCAAAAACTCCAAATACTTCAGGAAGAAAGATCCAGGCATGAACAAATGCTTTATCTGCCATGATAGAGGACACTTTGCAAATTTATGTCGTATATCCAAAAGGGCCAAGAGTTTAGCTCAAACCTCAGAGAAAACTATGGCTTCTCAGTTCCTAGTTAAAGATGAAGCTCATTGTGGTCTTCATCCCGATCCAAAAAATATTCTTGAATCTTCTTTTAATAAAGAGAAAAGAACATCTGAGGATGTATTTATTAATGGCCAGCCACAACCTTTCATTAGTTGAAAAATATCTGATGCTAACGATGACTTCTGTGATGATGAATGTGTTAAAGGTAATGAATTCGCTTCACAACCATCATTCTAATCACCTGAGGAGGAATGTCTATCCATGTTCAGGAAACACTCTAAAGAACTAGAGGTCTCTAAATCAATCTCTGGTTAACATGAGATGACTAGTTATCTAGTCCCAGAAAGGAGGCAAGAACCAACAATAAAGGCAAAGAAAATCATTTCTTCTATTCTACCTTGGCCTCGGGACCTCTACACTCTCATGATAATGAAGAATCTGGTTGAAAGAGGATACATGATACTGTCATATTTCATGTCTAGATTCTCCAAAATTCTCATTGATATGTGAAATAAACTTATGGTTGTGGATATAAACATTTATCTCATTTCTCAAGACTTTGTCATTAATATCAGAATCATATGAGAATTCTTCTACAGAGACACGAACTCTATCATTCAGGCCACCTTCCAAGCCTTGAACAGTCTATCCAAGTAGATTCTCCAAGACAACCCATCTCTTTATCTTTATTACAGTAGGAATAATCTTATTATAAAGTCCAATTGCCCATGCTTTAGCCTTTTGAAGAGATCCTAGAGAAATTTGTGGTTAATAAGATTCAAACTACCTAGTCGTCCAGATGATAAGACTAGGGTGATCAAGAAAACTAAGTATTTTAGATGAACAAGATCAATAGACTGCAAGAAAAAGAATGATAATTGCTTCATCTACAGAAAACCTAATCATTATGAAAGAAACTGTCCTCAAGTCAAAAAAGTCAATGGAATCTGTCCACCTCATTAGAGAAATTGCTATCATACATGCATCTATCTTAGCAAAACGGACAACCTTGAATTGGTCTTCTCACTAGAAGAATAACCGATGGAGGACACCCTCTTCTCTGTAGATGTTTATGAAGAATCAAGAGATATCTATACAGATGATCTCTACCTTATATCTAGTACTAGAGAAGATAACTAGAAATTGGCTAGTCAGATTCTTATGTTCAACACATCAAAGATATTAGCTTAGGGAATAACAAATTTCCCTTAATATCTGTTCGACCAATATATGGATCAATTTGATCCATTTATGCTCTATTTAAGACAGACTTTCTACAAGTATCAAGTATTCAAAAGGTATAGCAAATCCACCCCGAAGTCGTTTGGAGAACAACTGGGATATCTCATATATTATGTGTTCATATCACTAGCCGATGACTTCCAGCAGGAACTATTATGGATTTTATGGTACCTATGCCACCAATACTACATCCTCATGGATCTCAAGTACTATGCATTCAGGCAGTATGACTGAATCCAACCCACTCTTTATGCATTCAATCATTATGACCGAATCTAGCCATCTCTTTAGAGATTTATGTTGGGTTTAAGACACGACAACACTAGATTCGATGCATCAATGATTTCTATGATGCAATGGTCTTCATGCTACATTTTCCTATAGGAATTACAGGCCATGATGTTCAGGCTTAGCTGGAAATTTCCCATGTCTATACTCTTCATAGAAGATGAATACTAATGAAGCATAACCTTTATTTTCTAGAAAAACAGATATATTTAAAAAGAAATCTTGCCAAGGAATAGGGAAAGAGGAACTACATTGACGATCATCTCTACTGTGATAAAATTTGACGAGCAGTAAAAGAATATCAACCATAGTATGAAATAATAAGATATGAAGTCACCAACTCCATCAAAAGCATATGGCTGAAAGCTCCCCTATCGGAATGCAAAGATACATTATCCAGCGAAAGGTGTTACTTCACCAGATCAATGAAGAGAAGCTAGGAAGGCCTAGAACACCTCAGAAAGAAGCACAAGGTTGATTGTTGGGTGGAAGTAAGATAAATGAGCTCATCGCTGGCCCCATCTAACACTTCCTGAAAGATGACATCAGATGAAAAGTGAAAAAAATTTACCCTGTCCAGTGGGTTACCATCTCTAGTGGGTTACCTTTTCCAAGGTTACCCTCCTCTCCAAGGAAACCTTGCCAGATGTGTTACCTTCAACTATGAGTTACCCTTTCCAGTAGGTAACCCTCCTCTCTAAGAAAACCCTCTTAGGTAGGTTACCCTTTTAGATAGGTTTGTCTTAAAGCTGCTAAGTCAGTTACTTTAAAGACAAAGAGCTTATCCACCTGCTTGCAAAATACCTATAAGTTACTGATGCACCTGCTTGTAAGTTGTTAACTCACCTTCTTGTATATGCTATCACATACCAATAATATTAGTATGTTTTATTTTTATTTAGTTATCATATATTAGTGGGCCCAACTTGAATGAAGTGGGTTGTAAATATTAGAATTGTGAGCCAAAAGATAAGTCTTATCAAGTTATAAAAGTTAAATATTATCTCTTACTAAAGGATAAGACTTATCTAGTCGTAATAGATAATGCCTAACTATTAGAAAATTGGATAGGATTGTAATATTTTATTTAATGTTTTATTCATAGAGTTTCATTCTCCCATAAAAAGAAGCATAGGCCTTTATTTAGAGGGATCATTCTCTCTACTTAGAGAGATTCCTCACTAATAAGATAATTCTCTCTACCTAAAAACCTCTTGTATAGTTCTCTCTCTTTCAATAAAGATGTTTATTGGGTAATCTCTTTCTCTTCTTTTCTTTCTTCCAAAGGGATGGGTGCTTTCATTCTTTAGGTCTAATTAGTGGGGTAAGGAAATACTTTCGCAAAGCACTTGTTGTGATTGCAATATGTAACTCTAAAAGTACTTTCCATAGATGTGAAACAAAATAGTCTTGTATTAAGGAGACAAAATATTTCATGTGTTCTAAGACTGACAATGTCAAGCAATCCCTTTAAGCGTTGTGAAGTCTTTGTTACTAAGGAAAACCATCCCTAACTAGATATGTAGCTCAATTGTAAGAAATTTATGGTGTGTCAATTAAAAGCTTTGATTTTGTATGGAGTATTGCCAATATAGACGTGAAATTGCCTATCATATTGGAAAGTTTAGTCTCTATGTATGTGGTGTTGATAGAAGCTTTGATATCATATGGCGTGCCACGTACATAGTCATGAAACCGCCTTTTATGTTGGAAATTTTAGAGCTCTGTTGCTAGCCACCTAATTGCTGTCGGCGATAGTCCTCTGTGCCCTACTATCTCTCTATTTGGTATCAGAGACATCCCTACTCTCACATGGAGGAAGGAAGTAGGAGTTTGCATTAACATTTACTGATTGCAAATACGAGCTAGCTTTATATTTTTATTTTTCGTTTAGTTTTACTTTTCTCTTTCTTATTTAGTATTAGTTCTGCAGTCTTCTGTTCACTTATCAAAATCCTATAAATATTAGAGTCATCGTATTACCATTATTCGAGTCAGTGTTATTACATCCAGCGTTTTTTACATAATCGAGTCATAGTTTCTTTTATTAGATTTTAGAGCAAATATTTGTCAAGTCTTGTCCTTAGATCTTTATCACAAATATATATAGTCTTATGGTACACAAAACTACAAAAAGATCTTATTGAATCTTTTCCATAGAGCCTTAGAACAAATACATTGAGTCTATATAGTCCAAAATAGACAAAAATATGTCTTTCCCTAATTATTCACCAGCTTCATCTACTTTATCCGGTTCGTATATGTTTTGCCTACGTTAGCAATATTTCTAACCCCTCATAGAACTTTGTAATGTAAATATGAGTATCTCTATGAAGAAGTGGTGTTGAAGCCTGAACAAGATATATCCTCCACATATATACCTCTACCTAATCCTTACTTTGCCTTTTCCAAAAAACAATGTAATCCATGGATGCAGATTCGATTCTTTGCATCAAAATAGGCCAGAAGGAGTTAAAGAATACTTTGCTGCGACAAATCTTTGCCAGGATATACTTAAGACTCCAAATGACCATTTTATCACTCTTTTGATGCAATGAAACTTTCCACAATAGTGTAGAAGCCATGGTTATACCCATATCTATTTTGGTGTTATTGTTATTGCGTTGACGCATCATGGAAGAAAAGGCTAGCCATAAAGGCACATATTTCTCTCCTTGATACGAGATTCTGTAAATACAAATATGTGAATTTGGGTACTCTACATATTATACTAGATTCTGGGGTAGTTTTTGTTACTCTGTTTCCAAACCATACCATGTCCCTCTCCGATCCAAGCTTAACATAGGCACTAAAAATTCTAGTCCAAATCCTAGAAACCCCATATGCTAACTTATTTCCAATGATACATTACCAATTATCTTAGCAAGTTCAAGACCATGATGAAACCTTATCTGTGCCAGGTGATAAATCCACCTTGTTATTAGTCATAAATACTAGCTAGAGAACCACCCTTGATGTACAAATCTCAAGGCAAGTGTCTAGGGAAGAATTGGTCAGAGTCATTCCAGATACATGGGTCAATAATT
>NW_025842317.1:0-2082 GCF_002878395.1 Capsicum annuum
TGGGGAAGGAATGGGTGCATGGTTATAGTAATTGGAATGGGGGACATAGGTTTCCCTAAATTGATGGATTTTTGGTTTTGTATTAGCATCAACCTCACCCTCCTTCATAACTTTGGTTTTTAATATAGAATTTGCATGATTTAACTTACTTTTGGAACCTTGCATTGCATTAAAGTATAATGAATAATTAAAATGATTTTAGAAATCCTTGCAAGCAATGGTTTCGACTTTAAATGGGACTTGGGAGTCTAATGGTTAATTGGATTGGTGTGGCATACTTATATAATCATGCAAAAATAATTAGTATGACGATACCATATCGGTAAATTCCTTAATGAATGACTCTTGGTTTAATGGATGGGTTTATGTGTAAATTGATTTTAATTTGGGCTGAAATTGGGTTGTGCGGATCACGTGAAGGTAAAGACTAAGGGATACTAACACTGGAAATCACATTTGCCGGCATGGGGGTCCATACGACAGTGTTCTTGGTTCACACATTATATTTATTAGGATTGATAGAGCTTGGTATCTTTAGCCCTTCCTTCAAATTCCTTAATTCATGTGGCTAATACGCACTAGGATCTTTCAACAAGGGTAGCTAAACCTAAATACACTATGGGTTTCCTTAGGACGGATAGAGCTACACATTCCAGGTTAATGTTTTAAAACTATCATATTCATGCGCCTTTTCCTTTTCACGGTATCCTATATATGTATATATAAATGTGCACATATGGTTTTGACTAATTTTGGACATGGCATTATTTTATCAGTTTTCCTGAGTTACATGCCAGTGATTATCCCATAAACCGTCCCTAGATATTGCATCTTTTCATGATGTTTGGTCCTAGGGTTTTTTTGTTGCTCCTTTTCAGTGTTAGGTGATTAGATTCGTCAGTTGGTATGCTTCAAGTGGTGAGTCTCTATCTTCTAGAAGGAAGGTCATTTATTCGAATTCATTATTTTCTTATTATTACATTTTAGATTCTTTTGGTCAAGGTCTAGGGCATGTCCTGACCTAATTGATATTTTAGTTGTTAGAGGCTTTTGTGGACAAGTGTGGGTTGGTTGTTTTCTTGACTCTTAGTTTTCATTTGATTATCTATACATCTTATGATTATGCTTGGTTGGCTTCCATTGTATTTGTTTATTATGTTCTGAATATTAGGCTAAGGGGGTGGTCTTCGACTCATGGTGTAATGCCCCGAGTTTGTATCTCGGATGCTACACGGTGCTTACGATCCCAAAGGACCACAAGCTAACCTATTACTGATATCTACTGTGAGCACTGAAATATGATATTGTAATAAATGCAGAAAAATAGGTTGAAATGCCCTAAGGTTCAAAATTTATTGGTACTGATAAAGTGTATCAATTGAAATAACAATCTATAAAACTAAAAACTGACTGAAAACTAGTATGAAAAGCCTCTAATCTGAAATTGTCTGAAAGTGGAGTTGATAGGGCAATCCCCCAACTCACTCCATCTACTGAAATACTAAATCTATGATAATAATGAAATAAAGGAATATCCTCGATAGATGAGGACTCACTACTGAATTCGAAAATGCTAATTGAGTTTTAATTAGTCTATGCGTGGTTAGGAACCTGAGCATTCGAACCTATGATATGAGACATCATAGTGCAAAGAAAGAGTATACGTCAATACATGAAACATACTGGTATGCTAGATGAGGTAAGACCGAATACAAGGGTTCATATGCATGAATAATAACTAACTAAAATGATAGAGTAACTAAACATGAGAGTATAGGGATAATCTAAAATAGGTATAAATACTGAGTATGCAATACTGTGCATATATGTATACTGTAATTGAGCTTTTTTGAAGCTAGGTACTGAGTTGTAATACTGAGTAACTGATAATTTAAGTTACTAATACTGATTGACTGTATCGGACAGTCCTGATTCTATAAAACTGAACTGAGTTCTATTCTGAAGATTGGGACTAAAACTGTGGGAGGTAATTATCTAACCAACATACCACTTTTCTGAAATAAATTTGGGGTCCAGTGATGATAGGCGAAATTACGCGCCTATATCAATATATTTTGCCCA
>NW_025842318.1:0-3781 GCF_002878395.1 Capsicum annuum
TGTGAATTTTATTTCTTCGCGAGTATTTTATCGTTCTTTGTTGAAATTGTTGTATTGTAAGCCTATGGTTTTGTACATTTTACTTTGGATTTTGCAATTCAGTAATGTTTTTGATTATATTCTTTGTTTATTTGGGAATTCCTTTTTTTGGGTTCTTGGAATTTGGAATGAATTAGAAGCAATATTCCAATGCAGCAGCTACAGCTTTGTACAACTACCTGGGCAATGCCAGCCCTGCTCATGATGTGGGCGACATGCTTTCATTGCTAAGTTTCTTCAGTCTGCACATCGGAACATTTGTCCTCTCAAACTCTAATTTTGACTATCTTCTTTATATCAAAATTAGTTTTTCATAAGAGGAATACATATAGTGGAAGATAGAAAGTCGGAGGCATTACAACAGAAAATTGATCATGCTTACTTAGCTTCAAAGGTTGTTGTAGGAAGGTACTGATTTTTCTCCAATACTCCCTTCTCTCTTAATACATTACAGTTTTGAAGATGGTTACAACTTACCTACTTATCCTTTTTTGTCGTAATTGAAGGAGTTCTCAAATACGCAGTATTGCATTTCTTAGGTCACCTAATTTTGAGTATCTGTATTCGTTTTCTGGATCTAGTATTCTTAGTTGTTTATGTAATCAATGATCTACTAATGAGCCCATCTTTGAAAGCCTTGGTATGGGCCTTGCCATCAAATTGAAATAACTGCTTCTCTTTTGAGGAAAACATTGTTCCGATTAGTCTCATTCATGTGAATAGGTTCCTTCTCTCTTGCAGTATTACATATATATCAATTTTGCACAGTTGCTGATTAATAGACTTGCCTATGCTAATGCTATCATTTAATTTACAGCTTACTATGTAGTTGTTGATGAGTCAGTCGGAAGACAATTTGCAATAGTCTTTTTGGAGCGTGTTAAGATGATTTTGGGTCAAACTATGGGGATGAAAACGTAGTAACAACTCGTAATTTAAAATAAAATTTACTTTAGTATTATGTAAGGGCAGAAGGCAGAATTTTCTATTAAGTCATTTAACTGCAGTACTCTCTTAAGTATATTCCTAAGTTTATGAAGCATATGCAGTATTGTGCTGAACATCCTGAAGAAGTAATTGTTGCGTTCTATGACTTTTTCAGAGTGGGAAAGATGCCAGTCAGCGACACTGAAATTGGTGAATCACATATTGCTAGCACCATCTATGCTACTTTGCCACTATTTTTTTTTTCACTAACACCTTCAAGATTGAGCATTTCTCCAACCCTCCCTCTGTGTTCTTGTGGGTGTTCAATCAAATTCCAAGCTCATTTTAAAAGAATCACATCTTTTATGTCTTTATAGTGTTGAGGAGGTCAAGAATGGCTGGAAAAAGTTGAGTTTTGGGGTTGGAACTCAGAAAACGGTGGAGCTGCAGCAACAAGATTGTAATAGCTGAGAAGTACATGAAGTATAGGGACTCTAAACAATCGGTTGGGGTTAGAGTTAAAGATCTTCTTGATTGAATGATCCTTGAAGAAAGCATAGGCCAAATAATTTTGATTGATAAGTCTGAATCTATAATTAAAATCATGAAGCACTACTATTATGTCGGAACATTTTTAAATCTTTAAAATACAGCCATTTCCATATTTTTAATTTATTTATGGTACATTTTGTTTGCATTTATTTGTTCTTCTATGGTTGGTTTTCTTAATTTTTGGAGATTTGATAATGTTATTCTATATGAAATAGTAAGCCGTGTTTACTTGAATTACTACTTAAGTTACATCTTACATCTATATAGTTTATATAATTTGCATATTTGTTTACAATTTTTTTTGTTTCATTTTAAATTCCTTATTAGTTGTTGTGTGTTACGTTTCTCATAGTTGTTTTTAGTATAATAGTCATTGCTACTATGATTTTTGTTTTGATTAAACTTCAATCGTCAATAAATGAGTTTTCTTTATTCGACGTGCAACAGTTTTAGATCAAATTATATAAGAAAGATAATTTTTTGAAAATTTATGTCTTTCACCAATTAATCATTTTTTCTTGATTAAAAAAAAGTTGAGATATGATTTGGGAAGCAATATCTACAAGATAGTTTTGTATTTATTGTTTTCGAGACAAAACATAATACCTATGGCATTTGAATGTAGATTAATTTTAGGAGGTCCAAATTCTGAGATTTCAACAAATTGTAGGGGGTATATATCAGCCACAATTAATAATGCAATCTGAAATAAAACAGTTATTTTGATAATGGTTGTACATGATAAAAGTGTTAGTGGATTTCTTTGTTTGAAGTTATCCACGCATCGCGCCGGTACATATACTAGTTAATAATAAAATAGGAATACAAAATTTGCAGAAAGGTCGAGCAAGGCCCTTGTACTTTGCAGAAATGTCGAACTTTGCCCCCTGCTAGAAGTTTGGTTCACTATGTTATCGCCTGTATAATGTTGTTGCCAGGTAAATAGGAGGTGATGGATTTAAGCCGTGGAAATAACCTCTAGCAAAAATTGTAGGGTAAGACAGTATACAATAGATCCATGTGGTCTAATCCTTTTCCAAACAAGTTGTCTTCATTACAATGTTGTTGCCATGTAAATAGAAGGTGATAGGTTCAAGCGTGGAAACAATTTCTTGAAAAAAAATGTAGGGTAAGACAAGTTTCCAATTAGCAAAATGACCTACTTCAATTTTCTCATCTGTAGGATTGGTAATCGATATGTCCATAAATAGATCGGATTGATAATCAATTTGTCGGATTGATTATCGATCTGAACATATATTGGTCGAATGGATTATCGATTGGTCGGATCGGATCGATATTCGATCTGTCTATATATTGGTTGGATAGATAATAGATCTGTCTCAAAAATGGATCATCCCCCCCCCCCCCCTCCTTAAAAAAAAATTAAAAAAAAACTTGTAGTCTATTTAATTAAAAAGAAGACATGAAAAAGCCATTTAACAAGGATCCCGATAAAAATACCAAATGGAACTATAATAAATACTTTCAAGGAGAAAAATATACTAAAGACACATGCATATGAGTTTTTTTTTAAGGAACAAATTCATGAAGCATAAAGGAAAATTGCATTACCTCTAACGGAGATTGAAAAGTGAAATTGTGTTTGCTATCAAAGTTACACAAAATAAGTCGTATATATGAAAAAAAAAAAAAAAAGTTGTCTTTAAAGAAATGAGATGACAACTCCAATAAATTGACCTTGGGATTTTGTCACGACTCGAACCAGGCCTGGCCGTGATGAGCATTTCGAACTATGGAGGCTCGAAACACCCCTATCTGTCTGATAATCATGCACATAATTTATGACAAAAGAAATGTGGAAGATACACAATATAACGGAAACATGGTCAAGAATCATATGAAAACGAAAATGGGGAATAGTGTCCCACAATCTAAATTAACATCTCTAAAAACCGTCTACGAAATCTCTACTACATGATTGAAACAATGTCTATCTGAAAACTGGGACAAGGCCCCCAGTAGACCCTCAAAACTGAATATAAGATAAAAGGACTATAAGACATAAGACCTTCCGAAACATAGAAGGCTCACCACTTGTCTCTGCAACTCTGTTTGAATGATCTACTGATTCTCTTGACCCCTAGATTGGGCCTCTGAACCTGGGAGGTTGGAGAGGGGAGGGGGTCAGCACAAAAGTATTGGAACACAGAGATATCAAAGCAAAACATAATATTTTTACAAAATATAGTTGAGAGCCATTATAAAGCAATTTCGTATCAAATCATTTGAAAGCACATGG
>NW_025842319.1:0-2833 GCF_002878395.1 Capsicum annuum
TCTTATTCAATTGTTGCAACTCCTACTGAAGTTAGTGTTGAGTTTGTGCCTAGTAACTTTGATTTTAAAGACAGTGATTTTAGTGAAAATAGATTTAAGCATCAAAACGATCCGACAATGATGAAGAAGTTATGAAATGCTACTGAAAGTAACGAAAAAAAGTCTATTGTTATGTTTCAAAGAGAAAAATAAATAGAAAGAAAGTTGCGAAAAGAGATCAAAGATATAATTTTTATGTATCTGATAGATGAATTTCGCCCATATACATTATAATTATGTATCATAATACAAAATGTAACAAACGGTAATGTAAATAATGCATCTGATACATAGATGTAATGTTACAGAGACATTGCATGTTTTATGATACATAGTAAAAGTTGTATGTGTTTTGAATTTTTTTTACACCTGATACATTAAATATACTGAGTTGATACATAAATCAGATTTTACTGAGATATTGCATGCTTTCTAATACATACTGAAATTTGTATGTTATTTGGGGTCTTTTACACTTGATACATTCAATATACTGAATCTGATACATAGATCCAACTTAGTGAGGTATTTCATTATTTTCTGATACATAGTGAAAGTTGTGTATGCTTTGGGTACTTTTACACCCGATACATTTAAAATAATGAATTTGATACAAGATATGATGTTACAGAGATATTGCATGATTTTTTATAAGTAGTAAATTATTTATGTGCTATAGATTCTTTTACACCATATACATCCCATATGATCATGTTATTTAAGTTAAGAAATATATTATAAAAATAAATATATCTTTATTATTTTACTACGTTTATTATGTTCAATATTTTTGAATGCACAGGATGAAATATGTTATCAAATTTGTCCCACCTTATCCTCTGAGGTTTGACAGTTCGTGCAATCATAAATTTGCTACCGATATTAAAAATTTTGTGGATAAAAAAGTACTCAAATTATTTAAGCAGACATGCTTTGGTGTATTTCTTGATATGCCCAAATCGAATTTTCAAGGACAAATAATCAAATACTTGTTGATGCTTGAGCTTGTACAAGATAATCCAAATGAATTACATGTTTATGTAAAGGAAACACTATTGAAATTTAGTTTATTTGAATTTGCTCTCATTAATGGTCTGAATTGCACTGCCAACACTGAAGACTTTCAGTATCCCACCTCAAACTCATCTTTGTTATTGATAAAGTATTTTTCAAAGGCGAAAAAAAAAATTCAAAAAAAAAATGATTGAGCGTTTTAAGATGAAAAATTTCGATAATATTCAGGATGCGCTGCAGATGGCCATATTGTTTTTCATTCATTACTGAAAAACAATATGTATCAGCAAAATCATTAATGTAGCAGGTAGTGAACGAAAAAAAAACATGTACGTATTCGAAATCAATCAGAATGCTACACAACATAATTAGTGATGTATTTGATAAACATACAGCCCCATGCAATTCACGATCTCTTATGAAATCAATTTAAAAGTAAACTACAGATACAAAAATAGTAATGTATCATATTAAGAAAGTAAACATCACTAAAACAAATTCTATTAAGAAACATAGATAAAAAAAAAATTATCAGATCTTTTAGTTTTGAAATTAAAATTGTGATCTAACACATACTTTGTCATTACAGATACAAGAGTTTTTTATCCTTATAGAGCTGTTTGACCTTCACTTCTTTATTTTGACAATCGATAATGAATTTTGTAGTTGTGAATTCTGGTACATACAAAGAGTACTCATTGTTCGACTCAACAGCAGCAAGTGCTAGTGCATTTGATTTCGTTCTTTCCGCGCAAACCACATCACCAGTTTCTTTCTCTTCAGTCGATTTACCCGCCGTTGTTATGCACAACGGATACATTACAAAACTTGTAAATATTTTCTTCAACTCGATGTAAATCTTAACATCATTATCATTTCTAATTACCATTGGCGGATTATTTTCTACAACAACATATCGAACATCAATTTTTTTCTTTGATTCATCTATGTCAAGATCTGCTGCTATGGTGGAAATCAACATCATATACGGAACAATTTCGCTAGCAACAATTCCATCACTTATTAATTTTCATAAATAATTTCACCTTACCAGATTTCAGAATGTCTCAATAAATTCGATATTTTCATGATGAACACAGAATAAAATATCGGAGAAATAATTTGTTTTGAAAGAATATGATGAAACCAACTTGATTTGATTTTTCAAATTTCAAAATATGAAGTTATTACGAATTTTATGTACTTAAAATGATAATTCCATTATTAAATTGCGTTAATTACTCAACTAAAGGCTAACTTATCAATTTTTTTTTATTTTTTATCTGTAATTAATAACTTTACAATGTATCAGGACGTTGACAAATATATCATATATGAGACTTTAAGTAATTATTATAAAAGTAGGGAGAGAGGTAATTAGGTAGGAAAGTGTTGAGGTTTATGTTGTTATACTTAAGTTAAACAACAGATCCATTAATTGATTAAAAGTATAGTGCATAAATGTCAGGCATTGAGACATATTTTTAGGGGTTAAAGTTAATTTTGTAAATAAATAATTATGTATTTATAATTAATCTGTTAATATGTTTGGCAAAAAACAACTAAAGTGCCTTCTATTATAAATAGGGGGCAACAGTTTGTGTTAGAACGGGCTTGATATTATAACAGTTGAATTTATAATTAATATATTTTATCAAAATAATAACTAGGATAAGAATAGAGAAAATATTTATTGTCTATTTTTGGTTACAAATATATACATAGTTCATTGATATTCTAAAGAAATTTTAATTTTCTTATTATTTAGGAGTATAGTAAA
>NW_025842320.1:0-4004 GCF_002878395.1 Capsicum annuum
TCACTCAAAAAACTTGACAACCAATTTTCACCTACTTTCCTTGATTTGATGACCTTGTTTCAAAGAGAAAGTACCAAGAAGGTCAAGTCTTGTTTTGAACTTGAAAAGGAAGCTTCGAGACCAAATTTCCCTCCATTAACCAATTCCACCATTTCCAAATTGTAGATTGGTCCAAACTTGAAATTGGAGAGTAAAATTCTAACAAAACCGAGGCCAATAGTGGACTGCCACATCACTAAATTACTGTTCACACAATATTTGAGTTCAAATTTTAGATTTCTTAGTTTCATTTTATTGTTTCTTATTTTCGTTTGTTGGTTCGAACACTAATTGACAACCTAGTACATTCCTACTAGCTTGTTAATTAGTCCTTTGAAGCTTTGTGTTCGTGTCAACGTTTGTTTGTGTGCTTTTGTCGTTTGAATACGTTGTAACTCTTGGCTCTAGTCTGATGAGAATTCTTTGAGTTTACAACAAAAATCCACTCTGGACAAGAGCATACTCATACCTTAAGGATTCAACTAGCCAATCTACAATACTTGTGGAGCTCAAGTGTGAGTGAACTGAAAGAGTGTGAGTGAGAAGAGGGATTTTAACTAACTTGTTTATTGTTTGTGTAGGTGATACCTTGAAAATGGAGGGAACCACGTCTCAAACCATGGATTCTAATGAAATGGAGAATATGAGGGTCACTCTTGAGGCTATGACCCGAGCTCTTGAAAGATTGAGTATGGAAGTGGGAGCCATAAGCGGAGAAGTGAGGATTATTAGTGGGAGGTTAGAACAAGTGGAGAATCAAAGGAACTCTTGTCCTTCTACTCCTCGAAATGTTTCATCAAGTGGACATGATAGAAATTCCTCCACCACCATTACTCCCGAAACATGGCCATAATTGCCAATTTCTTCACTACCTCCCCTAAATGCCGCAAGCCAAACCACTCATAACATTCTAAATCGAGACTCCAATAGACCAACCCATTCCCGAATTCCTCAAGTTCCGCAAGAGGTACTCGGACGTCAAATGCCTCCACAAAACCCGAACCACCCCTTTCCAAGCTCTACTAAACCAAAAACCACCACCTTCACAAAATTCAACTCCTCCGAATCAAGTTCCAAATGTCCAAAACCGTCCCGTCCACCTTGAGGAATATGGTAGAGGGGATTATGAAGGGTATGGAGCCTTTGATGATTCCTACATAAGGGAGGAGAAGATGAGAGGGGGTCGTGTGGATCTAAGGAGATACCTAGGGTATGGATATTGGGGAAACCGACACCTAGAGAGAGACGTGGGCATCAATACCATCAAATTGATTCTACCTATCTTTAAGGGTGAAAGTGACCCCGAGATGTATATGGCTTGGGAATTGGTTTGTGACAAGGTATTCCAAGTGAATGATATTTCGGAGGAGAAGAAGAGTTGTTATGCCATAGCCCACATGAAGGCTATGCTAACAGTTGGTGGGAATACATCAAGCGATTTGGCAACGAGTTGATAGATGAGCAACCACCACCATGGTTTCGGTTAAGGTATCTAATGAGGCAATGGTACCTTCCTAAAAGTTATCTTCATGAATTTCTTGAGAGGTCGTACAACTTGCGACAAGGGAATCCAAGTATTATTGCATACTATGATGAGTTTCAACAACTCATGTTGAAGCTTGACCATCGGGGAGAACAAATTGGCCATGACATCATTCGGTTCAAGTGTGGGTTGAATAAGGAGATTGATACTCACTTGACTCTCCATAAATTTGATACCGTTGAAGGCATCCTTCAAGCGGCCATTGAAATTGAAAGAGAACTTAAAGAAAGAATAAGTTACAAAGCCAAGGGTCAATCACCCTCGGGTTGGTCAAGGGGTAAGGAGATTGCTTCTTCCACCACGGGTTGGCGCAAAAACAAAGACCAACCCACCACTACAAGGCAACCCAAGGCCAAGGCAATGCAAAAATATCCACCAAGGCAAGAGGCTCACAACTATCCTAATCCTAAGGGGTTCCCATGTTTCAAGTGCCAAGGTTGGAGACATAAAGCCAATGAATGTCCAAACCGACATAATGTCATCCTAAGGGAAGGGAGATTGTATTACCTTGGTGAGGAAGTGGGTCTTAAAAATGAAGAGAATGAGGCTAAGCCTCAAGATGGAGAGGAACCCGAAAATGAGCCACATGATGATGATGATGATTGTGAGGATACATATCTGCAAGAAGGGGAGTGTGTGGTTCCAAACTTTATAGTAAGGTGTGCCATGATTAATAAGGCGATAGATGATCCTAGCCAATGGGAGAATCTATTCCATACTAAATGTCTTGTGAAGGGAAGTGTGTGCACTATGGAGATAGATAGTGGAAGTTGTGCGAATGTGGTTAGTGTTGCAATGGTGAACTTCTTGAAATTGCCGACTACACCTCACACTAGTCCTTACAAGTTGCAATGGTTGAATGAATGAGGTGAATTAAAGGTCACAAGTCAATGCATGATATGTTTTAAGGTATCCAACTACCATGATGAGGTGCTTTGTGATGTGATACTAATGCAAGCTTGTCACTTGTTGTTAGGAAGGCCTTGGCAATACGATATGTCAACCAAACTTGATGGAAAGTCTAATAGATACACACTTGATAAGGATGGATGAAAGGTCTCTCTTCATCTATTATTGCCTTCCCAAGTGAATGAATTACACCAAAAGATACGGGAATTGAGGAAGAAGGGAAAGAAGGCCGAGAGTGAGGGAAAAAAAAGGGAATCTGAGAGTGAGAGAGTAGGAGAAACTGAGGAGCTCCTAATTTCTAAGGGGAAAGGGAGTGTGGTGATGATGGCTAGGTGGAAAGAATTATTTGTGGATCATGACAAGGACACTCCGATGCTCCTCTTGGCTAATTGTTTTAATACTAACCCGACTAATGTTTCCATTTCTCCTCCTATTTCTCATGTTGTGCAGGATTACAAAGATGTCTTCCCGAAGGAATTACCACAAGAATTACCCCCACTTCGAGGAATTGAGCATCAAATAGATTTTGTGCCGGGTTCATAATTGTCCAACAAACCGTCTTATAAGAGCAACCCGACGGATACCAAGGAATTGCAACACCAAGTTGAGGAACTCCTCAACAAAGGGTATATCAAGGAGAGTATGAGCCCTTGTGCGGTCCCGGTGCTACTAGTGCCCAAGAAAGATGGGACTTGGCGTATGTGTGTTGATTGTCGAGCCATCAACAAGATAACAGTAAAATATCATCACCCTAGGCTAGATGATATTCTTGATGAATTAAATGGTTCGTGTTTGTTTTCTAAAATTGATTTAAGGAGTGGCTATCACCAAATTCGTATACAACCAGGTGATGAATGGAAAACCGCCTTTAAGACCAAATTTGGTCGCTATGAATGGATGGTTATGCCATTCGGCCTAACAAATGCTCCAAGTACTTTCATGAGGCTAATGAATCATGTGATAAAGCCATTTATCGGAAAGTTTGTTGTTTTTTACTTTGATGATGTGTTGGTGTATAGTAAGTCCTTAGATGAGCATGTAAAGAATTTACAATGTGTGTTTGATGTCGTCCGAAAGGAAAAGTTATATGCCAATCTAGAAAAGTGTTCTTTTGGTGTCAATGAGGTTGTATTTCTTGGATTTGTGGTAAGCTCAAGAGGGGTCGAAGTGGATGAATCTAAAATTGATGCCATTAAAAATTAGCCAACCCCCAAAACCATAGGTGAAGTGAGAAGCTTCCATGGGTTGGCTAGTTTTTATAGACGTTTTGTCAAAGGATTTAGCACCGTTATCGCCCCCTGACTGAAGTGATTAAAAAGAATTGACCTTTCAAGTGGGGAAATGAACAAGCTAAGGCCTTCGAGGACTTGAAAGCTATGCTCATCTCTACCCCTTTTCTACAATTGCCAAATTTTGACAAGACTTTTAAGGTCGAATGTGACACTAGCAAAGTCGGCATAGGTGTAGTTTTAATGCAAGAATTGAAGCCTATTGCCTACTTTAGCGAAAAGCT
>NW_025842321.1:0-7296 GCF_002878395.1 Capsicum annuum
TTCTTCTTATTTCTCAAACTCATTACTCAATTAATTTTTTATTAAAGTGCCTAGGAGCTTTTGGATCAAATTAAAGTTTACCAAAGAAGGGATTAGGCTACAAATGAAGCTACCAAAGAAAAAGCTAAAGGCTCAATGGGGCACACTAAGATTATACACATAGGGTAAGTCAACAACAAGGCATAAAACAAGGCTATTAAAGAAATGCCTCAATCATCTCCTAAATCCTCATTCGTTATTTCTGTATGCACACACATTAGGTAAGTTCTTGACATCACATACAATAAGGAATATACAAATACCTCACACGCACATGACATATGCTTTAATCACATAGGATCATCATAGACTATCAACCAAACAATAACATGAATTTATTATTAAGCCAAGAAGTACAAGAATCATAATCAAGAGCTTAGGAGTCTCAAAAGTGGAAATTCAAAAAATTCAACATGCTTACACAATCAAAACACTTGCACCATAAAATCAAAAATATCACCAACAAGAAGAATATCTTACACAATTTTATTTTAAATTGAGCCAAAAATTGAAAATTTCCCCATCACACACTTAAAAATCAACTTTGTCCCCAAAGTGAATTTTAAAATTTAGAAATAGAAATACTCCCTAAGCACTCTAGGACTATATAGTAGTATCTTTATTTATCAAGAGGATCCAGGTACCCCACACTCGGTCTTTGTCATGCTCCTTAGCTCAGATTTATGGTACTCAGACTTTTCATTAGCCCATGACTCAACCAAAAAAAAACCACATGAAGTAAATAAACTAAAAACTGAAAATAAAACATACCTAACTAACTTGTGTTGCCTCCCAAGAAACGCTTGATTTAGTGTCGTGGCATGACCTAGCTCAACTGAACTATGTTCCTTCATTATTTTACTCTCTTTTGGGAGCCAGTTTCTCTTTTATTTCTAACCTATTGAGTTCACACTCCCATGGTCAAAATTTTTATCAACTTTAACCTTTATCATATTGAGAAGCAATAGTATTGGAAGCCTAGACCACTCAATAAGGAAGTCAAAAGAGGTCTTTGATGGGCTAACCACTCCATACCCATCCCCTTCAACAACAGTAATCATGCATAAATCCTTATAGTGGGATAGCATGTTTAGCAGTTTGTAAACTTTAAATACCACCTTTTTATACTCCCACCTTATTTTTAGCGTGCCCTCTCTTTCATTAATTAAAATTCCACCCATCGCCAATAATGGATGCCCTAAGATGATCGGTGCTTGTTCGTCTGTCTTAAAATTTAGAACAATAAAGTCAATAGGAATAATGAATTTACTAATCTTTATGAGCACATCCTCAATCACTCTTTTGGTATGGGCTATGGTCTCGCTTGCCAGCTGTAGTAGTACAGAGCTTAGTCTAGGCTTCCACAAACCCAATGTGTTGAAAAAAGATAGAGGCATCAAGTTGATACTTTTCCCTAAATCACTAAGCGCCTGCACCACCTCACTGTTGTCAATCTTAATGGAAAGAGTAAACTTACCTGGGTTTTTAAGCTTTTTCAGCATATTTTGAGTACTTAGCGTACTTGGGCATACCCTACAAAATATCTAAAAGGTAAGTTAATGTGAAGCTCTCTTAATATATCAAAGAACTTTTTGAACATTGTATCCCCCTTCGCTTTTATTTGCCTCTGAGGGAAGGGTAATGGTGAAATCTTCTTTACTTCTTCAGTGGCTTTTTCTTTCAAGTACTCAGACTTGCTTGATTTTTCAGAAACTTCTTCGAAAACCTCTGGGGGAGTAAAATCTGTATTTACCTCCTTAGTTACCTTTAATGGTTCTCCTTGAATCTCTTTACCACTCCTTAAAGTAATTTCCATAACTTGTTTTGGATTTTCTATATCTTCGAGAAATCCATCTTGATGCCTAGTTTAATGTTTATGATAACTGCCTCAACTGCAACTCTAAACTTCTTGTGGCCGCTTGCTGATTTTTTTACCTCCACAACCAACTGTGTCTAATTTGCTAAAATCTGCTTCATCATCTCTTCTATGTTGCTAGTTGACTACTTTCCTTGTTCTTGTGGTTGCTGAATTTGTTTTTGCTGGGCGTTCCATGGCTGAGTCTGCTACTTCATATTTTAGGCATTACCATAATTTGGCCTTTGAGCATTGCCTACATACATTACTGATTATGGATTTGAAGCACACCTGGACACTGAATAGCCACTATTTTTGCAGACCTCACACCAACCACTGGTTTGCTGAACTGCATTGACTATTTTGGTAGGTTGTGGAGCTCCCAATTTTAGGCTGTTGAACTGTGTGTTTATAATATTTTGTAATGTCATAACCTAGGATGATAAGGCAGTAAACTATTCCACCTATTATACACATGCAATTCTTTTTGTGGTACTTCTAGAATCTGAATGCCACTCGGGATTTCCTTGTGCTGTGTGGTTTAACAATGTGGGCAGCTCATCATAAGCCAATTCTAGTGCTTGACCACCTACGGCTGAATCTAGCAAAATCTTTGCATTGTGATCAAGTGCTTCTACAAAAGTATGAGCAAGTACCTCATTAGACTGTTGGTGGTGTGGACAATCCTGAAGAAGGGCCTCGAAGCATTCCCAAGCATGATAAAGATTTTCATCTGGCTTCTATTTGAAGCTCACTATCTCACTACGAAGTCTCTTAATTTTTCCAAATGGAAATAATTTGATAAGAAACTTTGTGGCTAATCTATCCTATAATGTGATTGAATTGGATGGCTCCACATTCAACCACCTTTTTCCTAACCCCGATAGTGAATGGGGAAAACTGTCAGCCTCACATAATTTGTATTCACACCAGTCAGAATGAATGTATCAGTAAGCTCAATAAAATTCTACAAGTGGACATGTGGATACTCGTGTGAAAGCCCTGTAAATTGTACACTACTTATTAGAAGTTGCACCATGTTGTGCTTTAACTCGAAAGTCCCCCAGCAGCTGAACTTTGAATTTGGGAAGTCAAGTTCATTGGAAGTGGGACTGCCACTTCCTTATTTTTCCTTCGGGTTGCTTGTTGTTCAGCCGTAGGAGCAGTATTCTTTTGGTTTTCTTGGATTTACAAAATTTGAGGGAGAAGGTTTGCTTCTCTCCTTCATTAATGGAAAATTTGCTTAAGTTCGGAACTTGGTTCAACCAAGTCCTGATCCCTTGCCAGATTACTACTTTGAAAACTATTTCCTACAAATACGAAACCAAGAACAAGTGTAAAAACACCAAATATATCTAAAATGCAAAACTAAAATAAACTGTTTCCAAATAACAAGTCCCCAACAACAACACCAAAAACTTGATAGCACCCAAGTGCACATGCAAGTGTACGTGGTCTACCAAGTAGTAAAGTGGCCTTCAAGAAAGCTGAGTTATCGATCCCACGGGGACTTTCTTCAACAACGATTCAATTCTTTCACAGTTTAGATTTAATTGGTGAAAGAGTAACCAAAAAGAGAGTGTGTAATTTGTAGACTAAATAAAAGTAAATAATGCGCAAAGTAAAGTCTTGGAAAAATCAATGGAGTAAAGCCTAGGGTTAAATCACTTTGAACAATCATACTATGTTATTGAACTTCATTTGTTAACTTTCTTATCTTGGTTGTTGATTCGTAGGGTTAATTACATGACTGTGGTCTTCCAACCTCTAACGTTTTTACCTAATATGGACATTATAACTACATCATTGAGTGGGGATGTAATAATCCAATTAAGTTCTTTACACTATCATCCTACATATGAATCAAGTAAGGCATCTAAGTGCATACATGTCCTAGACACTAATTTTAATTCTTTATTTTATAAAATAATAAAAACCCAAACTTTATTTATTCCCATGTTCAATCTCCCTATTCCTTCTCCCGAGATCACACGGTTAAAAATATATGTATTTTATGGGTGATCAATCCAAAAAATATTAAAACAAGAATAAACAAACAACCAATAATGATAAGCAAATTAACCAAAATTAATCCAAAATAATAGTACTCTTGTTCTTGACTTTATCCCCAAAAAGAGGGAGTTTAGCCGATAATATTCATAATCACGATCCAAATTATTGAATACGTGTTATGAATAATTAAAAAGATAAATAGATAAGTAAAAACCTAATAAAGAAGTGCAGCCGCATCACAAAATTTATCCACCCATCCATGCACCATCCTAGGTGTCCACTATCGTGTGTATATATATTATATTATTCCTAATCCATATGGAATTATGGAAATTTTCCCACACTTTCCAATATTCCCCTCCAGCTCCTCAAAACGTGTGCCACCAAATTGTATTAAAAATAGGCTAAAGTCCCAACCGTGTTGGCAAAGAATTAAAATTAGTTGTACATGTGCAACCTATCGCGATGCATTGATGGCAGCATAGACAGGAGCAATGTAACGCGTTGATATAGTGTCGACTCACTGGAAGTTGTGTCCAAAATTTATTCTACGTGTTGAACATCCTATCTTTTTTCCATCCCTTTTGTAGTGTATTTCCACTGAAATTTCAGCCCTTTTATCACAATATATCCCCATATTCATCTCACAAAACGTCCTAAATAATCACACACCACAAATTCGAGATCAAAACAACACAATATCCTCAATGATGAATCAAATCAACAACTAAAATAAGGCGAATTCACAATATCTTCACTTCTTATTCTGACTCTAGACTTAATCAAATTGAACTTTGCACATTTCCAACAAGTTGTTCCACTCATAATTACACATTTAAAACATTTGGAACCTTTCAAACATAATAGAATCCAATGACACCAACTAGACACACCTATCTCAAGCTAGTAAAACTAGTTTTTCGGGTTGAACTATAAATGACTCAATTAAGTACAATCTTGTTTGGAAAACACGTTGAACATTGTAATCACGCACTTGGAAACTTATATGCTTGATTATATCATATCAACACATAAAGCACCCGAATTATCCTTAAAACAAGGCTAAATAAGCTAGAAAAGTAACACTAGAGTGTATAAATACACGCAACATCTCTCTCTTATAAGTGTGGCGCACTACACACCTATAAAAGAGACTTTACTAGACATGGATTTAAGGACTATTAATTGTCCATGAACCTAGGCTCTGATACCAACTTGACACAACTTGAGCCAGGGGCTTGTCGTAGTGGGCATCTCAAGCCTAACAAAGATCGAAGATCACCCCGCTACCCAATCTAACCAACCAACATATACCCTGTGTTAGATAAATTCCAAACATATAACATAATAAAGTGATTAACAACATAAAGATTTTGGGATAGGTCCAAGACCATGACCAACCTAAATAAGTCTAACCTTCCAATGCCCAACCAACAACCATAACAAAACCAAAATAATAACTAGGTCCATATCCATACCTTAATATACCCAAGTCCAGAGTTTTCCATACAAATTCTCTAAAAGAAATTCAAGAATATCTGATCAGGATATGCCCCCGACCATAGCAAGAACTAATATACAAGTTGTTCTCAAGTCCAATCACTGAGTATGTGGTATAAAAATATGATCAACACATGCATCGCATGGGGATATAGCATCGAAGATGGTTAACGGTTGGAGCATAAGCATGTAACTTAAGGATAAGGATAAAATCACTATAATAGCTCAAATCCAATTACCCCATACATATAACAAACATAATATATACATATACATATATACCATCGATGTGTCGTGGAAACACGATAGTTTTGATGCTTAAAATCATGAATTTATGCATGTACTTAGGCTGTTTTACTCAATGTGATGCACTTTTGTCTTTATTGTAGGTAAAATAGTTCTACAATAGTGTTGGAATAAAAGTGGAAGAAAAAGACCTAGAAAGACAAAGTCTGATCAAGTTGTAAGTTACCTCATGAGTCACCAACACACCATACGACTAGTAGAATGACTCATAAGCATAACAAAACCCAAAGCTAAAATGAAAATCTAAGTGTTAAGAAAATACGACTGGAGTATCCAAGCCGTAAGCTAGGATACGGGCCGTATAAAGAAATCATAAGCATAATAGAATCTAGAGCTATCATCAAAGTTGAAGTATTAGAAGTATACAATTCGAAAGTCTGAGTATGATTCATATTGGGAAACTATAAGCAAACAGTATCTAAAGCTACAAAAGATAGAAGTCCTAGGTGGATACGAGTGCAGGCCACAAGTCGTGTGATTAAGGTACAACTCGTGAGAAGAAGTCATATGAAGAACAAAAAGGTGAAACCTTGGAAGAGCAAAAACTGGAATAGATACGAGAGGCATGGTATGACTCATATGATGAGCAGACGAGTGGATAAGCGAGCCATAGTGTCGACTTAACTCTGCCCTTTTATTTTTTATTAGGATTTCTAAGTATTTTTGAGATACTATAAATACCTTAGGGTTTCTCCTTTATTTAGTTATGCAATTTTACGCACTTTTACATACTTTAGTATCACTTTAAATTATTGATACTTTGTTTTTGAGATTTTGAGTTTTTATTCAATAGCAAATTCCAGATTTTATTCATCTCATCATTGTGTAATTAATTACATGATTTCCTTATTGATTATCATGGATTGTAGTATGAACATGAGCGTCGCACTCCCTGACTAGGGTTGTGGGAACCCTAGTAGATTAACTGCGTAAGGGGAGTGGGAGATTCATCTATTCTAAAGAGACTTACATGTATCTTAATCTTCTTCATATAAATTGACCTTAGAGCTACTCTATGAGCTAAGGGATAGCCTATATTCATAAACATCCCCACAATGGAGTTTGTGATTGGGAAAAGAAGATTAAGAGACTATTTGAGATTCACTTCGATCATTACTATTCTGGTATCTCATCTCATCAACTCGAGACTTAAAAGGTAAGAGTTGAACTAAATTCATAGATAAGGAACAATAAGGCAATGCCCTAAGACTCACAAGGTAAATGGTGAGATTTATCAATATGTTAACAAGACTATTGATAATACATAACTTGTCAACTTTACATGCAAAGCAGTAAAATAGGTGGGTTGAACACGAGAAACTTACAGAGTTAAAAAGCTAGGGGGTACACAATCCTAGTATTATTCTTCTATTGTTTACAACTCAAAAGCACTCAAGGTTTGGTTACTATTTATAGATTACTTCCAAAAAACCATTTACTTTTTTGCACTGCTTATGAATTACATCAAGTTAAGCAACTATTCATCATCTTCCCTATGGGTTTGACCCCAACCTAGTTGGTGAGACTAGAGCTATCATTTCTCCACCTCTACCTCCAATGTGAAGTTTGACATTACTAGTGTT
>NW_025842322.1:0-2096 GCF_002878395.1 Capsicum annuum
AAAAAACTACCCTACCCATGACCTTGAGTTAGCCGCTGTTGTGTTTGCATTGAAAATTTTAAGGCACTATCTTTATGGGGTGCGTGTTGATGTGTTCATAGATCACAAAAGTTTGCAATATGTGTTTACTCAAAGGGAGTTGAATCTTCATTAGAGAAGGTAGTTAGAATTGTTGAAGGATTATGATATGAGTGTGTTGTATTATCCGAGCAAGGCCAATGTAGTGGCAGGCGCCCTTAGTAGACTATCTATGGGTAGTGTTGCTCATGTGGAGAATGATAAAAGGGAACTAGTTTGAGAAGCTCATCTGTTAGCTAGATTGGGTGTAAGGTTGGTTAACTCAGATGAAAGTAATGGTTGGGTTTGGAGTAGTTCAAAATCTTCTCTAGTTTCTGAAGTGAAGGAGAAGAGGATGAGGATGAGGATTCTAGTTTGGACAAGATAAAGGATTCAGTTAAAGACCAAAAAGTAGAATTTTTCTCCCAAGGGAGAGATGGTGTGTTGAGATACCAGAGTAGATTATGTGTGCCATGTGTTGATGATTTGAGGTAGCAGATTATGGTAGAAGAGCATGGTATGCGTTATTGCATTCATTCAAGATCCACCAAGATGTACCTTGATTTGCCGGAAGTCTAATAGTGGAGTGGTATGAAGAAAGATATAGAAAAATTTGTAGCCAAGTGTGCGACTTATCAATAGGTTAAGGTTGAGCACCAAAGACGTGGTAGCACTTTGCAGGAGTTTGGCATACCCACTTGGAAGTGTGAAGAGTTGAATATGGACTTTGTGACTGGATTAACCCATTTGCGTCAACAACATGATTCGATATGGGTTATTGTAGACAGATTGACCAACTCATCTCATTTCTTGCCAGTTTACACATCCTACACAGCTGAAGATTATGATAAGCTGTATATCAGAGAGTTGGTTAGATTACATGGAGTTCCCTTGTCCATTATCTCAGATAGGGGTACTCAATTTACCTCTCAATTTTGGAATGCCTTACAGAAGGGTCTTGGTACCCAAGTTCATCTCAGTTTAGCTTTTCATCTGCAGACAGATGGTCAGGCAGAGAGGACCATTTAGACTTTAGAGGATATGTTGAGGGCTTGTGTTCTTGAATTCAAAGGCAGTTGGGATGACCACTTACCGTTGATTAAGTTTGGCTACAATAGTAGTTACTATTCTAGTATTCAAATGGCCCCGTTTGAAATTCTTTATGGGCGGAGATGTACATCACCCATTGGTTGGTTCGAGGTAGGTGAGGCCACTTTGATTGGGCCAGAATGTTATTTGAAGCCATGGAGAAAGTTCAGTTGATTCAAGGGAGATTGAAAATAGCTCAGAGTCATCGGAAATCCTATGCAGATGTAAGAAGGAGAGATCTTGTGTTTGAAGTAGATGATCTTGTGTATTTGAAGGTTTCACCCATGAAGGGGGTGAATAGATTTGGCAAAAAGAGGAAGTTTAGTTCCCAATATGTAGGCCCCTACTGGATTTTGATTCATGTTGGGAAGGTAGCGTATGAGCTTGAGCTACCTGCAAACTTGTCGTCAGTTCTATCCATTATTCCATGTGTCCTTATTGAAGAAGTGCAAGGACGATTCAGCTGTTGTAGTCCCTTTAGAAAGTAAAGATATTCAGAATAGACTCTCATACAAAGAAGTTCCAGTATAAATTCTTGATCATCAAATTCATAGACTAAGGAAAAAAGATGTTCCTTTGGTCAAGGTTCTGTGGTAAAATCAGTCCATTGAGGGTGCTACTTGGGAAGCAGAAGCAGACATGCAAACCAATTAACCTCATCTTTTCTCCACAAACTCAGATTCAGTCGAAGGTAATAGTTTTCCTTAATTCAGTTCTTTTCCAGTCTTAGATTTAGCTATATAATTATCTTTATGTAAATTCATGCACTCGTAGATTTAGCTCAGTCGTTTAGTATGTTTTAGATTCAGTCATGCAGTTTGTTTCAGTTGTACATGCCAACATATAGCCTCAGTTTCTTAGAATCTTCAATTTAACTAGTCCCATTCGAGGACGAATGTTCCCAAGGGGGAGATAATGTAATACCCCATACTTTTCCTAACTCAGTTTAG
>NW_025842323.1:0-3388 GCF_002878395.1 Capsicum annuum
TAATATAATTTTATAATATCCAATAGTAATCATCTATAATTCATCGAAATAGTATATTAATTAAATACGGAATGTTATATTTGCATATGCAAAATATGATATTGTTAAACATTATTGGATAGTGCATTATATTGATCTTTCACAATAATAAAATTTTACTATATATTTTTTTTATTTTTTTTAAACTTGATACATATTGACCCAACACAAATTCTAAGAAAATATTCATTAGAAATTTATTTTATTAAATTAAATTTATTAATTTTTTACTTTAAAAATTTAAAGTTAAGTTTAAACATTAGTATTTCTATATAAGAAAAAAATAATTTTAAAATTTAAATTTACTAAAATAAATAAATTAATAAAAAGATCAATTTTCTATATATAAGTCAATTAAAATAATAAAATTGATTTATTTTAAATATTTAGTTGCAATTAATTAAAATAATTTTTTATTTTGTCATGATTTATGCTGCATCGATAAAATTTTGAAAGTTGAATAGAACTTTTATCTATTTTTAAAAGGGTATTTTAACTTGTTAATTATTGTGATTTATAATAATTTTTACGTAATTATCAAATAATATATTTACTCCTTGTGTCTCAATTTATGTGGCTTCGATACAATTTTGAGAGTCAACTAAAATTTTTATATATCTTTTAAATATTTTAAGCTGTTAATTATTATGATTTGCAATACTTTTTTTTATCTCAATTTATGTGGCATTGCTAAAATAATGAAAGTCAATAAAATTTCTATATGTGGTAACAAATTAGTTTTGAACATGATAGCTAATTAAATAAATAAAAAATTTTACTTCCAATATGTAGTTATAGTTAATTAATATAATTAATAGAATATATTAAATATTTAAATCATTATGATGAAGCAATGGAATTATTATATATTGGGGCATGATATGTAATTAAGTGGGAGTAGAGGGATATTTTTGGTAAGAGTCAATAAAATTTCGGTATGTCTTTTAAATATTTTAAGTTATTAATTATTGTGATTTGTAGTAACAAATTAGTTTTGAACATGATAGACACAACAACAACAAACCCAGTGTATTCCCACTTAGTAGGGTCTGGGGGGGTAAGATGTACGCAGTCCATACCTCTACCTCTGATGAAGTAGAATTGAACATGATAGACAATTAAATAAAAAAAGAAAAATACTTTCAATATGTACTTATAGTTAAAAAAATTATTTTAACTTGTTAATTATTGTGATTTATAATAATTTTTACGTAATTATCAAATAATATATTTACTCCTTGTGTCCCACTTTATGTGGCGTTGATGCAATTTTGAGAGTCAACTAAAATTTTTATATATCTTTTAAATATTTTAAGTTGTTAATTATTATGATTTGCAGCACTTTTTTTTATCTCAATTTATGTGACATTGCTAAAATAATGAGAGTCAGTAAAATTTCTATATGTGGTAACAAATTATTGTGATTTGTGGTAACAAATTAGTTTTGAACATGATAGCTAATTAATTAAATAAATAAATAAATAAATTTTACTTCCAATATGTAGTTATAGTTAATTAATATAAATTAATAAAATATATTAAATATTTAAATCATTATGATGAAACAATGGAATTATTATATATTGGGGTATGGTATGTAATTAAGTGGGAATAAAAGGTTTTTTTGGTAAGAGTCAATAAAATTTATGTATGTCTTTTAAATATTTTAAGTTATTAATTATTGTGATTTGTGGTAACAAATTAGTTTTGAACATGATAGACAATTAAATAAATAAAAAATATTTACTTTCAATATGTAGTTATAATTAACTAATATAAATTAATAGAATATATTAAATATTAAACCATTATGATGAAATAATGAAATTATTATATATTAGGACATGATATGTAATTAAGTGAAAATAGCTAGTTTTTTGGTAATTGCAAGAGGTGGTCGAAACCACCTCCTCTGTATAATAGAAAAATTGTAGGTAGGTTTGATCAAAGGGCTGAGCCGACTCGATGCTCAACTCAATTCAATTTTGATCAAAGTATATCCTAACTCAACTCATTTCGGTTAAAGCTCAATCATAACTCAACTCCATAAAAATTTATTGACAGACTCAATTTGGTACGGTTAAAAGATCAATTAAGCTCAGCTCAACGTATGAACTAAATTGTAATTTGAAATAGTGAAGGACCCTCAGCTCAACTCATTTCGGTTAAAGCTCAATCAAAACTCAATTCAATAAAAAATTCTAAGAAGACTCAGTTTAGTGCGGTAAAAATCTCATTTCACCTCAGCTCGACTTAGTGATTAAATTGTAATTTGAAATAGTGAAGGTCCCTCAGCTCAACTCATTTCGGTTAAAGCTCAATCAAAACTCAACTCGATAAAAATTTCTAAAAAAGCTCAGTTCAGTACGATAAAAAGTTCGGTTCAGCTCGGCTCGATGCATACACTAAATTGTAATTTGAAATAGTGAAGGACTCTTAACTCAACTCATTTCGGTTAAAGCTCAATCAAAACTCAATTCAATAAAAAATTCTAAAAAGACTCAGTTTGGTGCGGTAAAAATCTCGTTTCAGCTCAGCTCGACTTAGTGATCAAATTGTAATTTGAAATAATGAAGGTCCCTCAGCTCAACTCATTTCAGTTAAAGCTCAATCAAAACTCAACTCGATAAAAATTTCTAAAAAGACTCAGTTCGGTACGATAAAAAGCTCGGCTCGATGCATACACTAAATTGTAATTTGAAATAGTGAAGGACTCTTAGCTCAACTCATTTCGGTGAAAGCTCAATCAAAACTCAACTCGATAAATTTTTTTGGAAAAACTCAGTTCGATACGGTAAAAAGCTCGGTTCAACTCAGCTCAACATAGAGACTAAATTGTAATTTGAAATAGTGAAGGCCCCTGAACTCAACTCATTTCGATTTAAGCTCTAAAAAATTTTGGAAAGACTCAGTTCGATACCGTAAAAAGCTTAGTTTAGCTTGGCTCGACTTAGGGGCTAAATTGTAATTTGTAATAGTGAAGGCCCCTCCTACAATTTTCTCCTATTCTACTTGTTTTTTCTCTGTAGTGTCCTTCATGAACCCTAGTGGAATTCTTGAAGTAAAAAAGAATCAAGAAAATTGGTAGTAGCAAAAATGGTGGGTACAAATTTGAAAGCAGAAACAATGAAGTTAATGGATGAAAGAGCAAGTAAAGAAGCTGAAATGGATGTTATTATACAGCGCCTTTGTCAACCTGGTGGCCCTGGACTTTCTGGAAATCTTGTTGATTCTGAGGCAAATTCATTTTCTTTGCTTTATGGGGTTCTTTTATTTTACACCCTTTTATATTTTATGTTGAAATCTTGGATGTTTATAGTGGGTAGGAGTGTGTCCGTAGTAGTAGGGA
>NW_025842324.1:0-2633 GCF_002878395.1 Capsicum annuum
GGTATAACAATAATTTTTTCATTCTCCTTTAAGAACATACAGTCCACCCTCTTGTCTACCAATCCCCTTCACCTTGCCATTGAAGAGGTCCTGAAATACACAAAAATCAGGATAAAAGGACACAAAGCATGATAGTTCCTTGGTTATCTTAGAAACAAACAACAAATTTAGTCTAAAATCTGGAACAAAGAGGACATCTTTGATCACATCATCTGTAAACATATAGGCTTCTCTAGTGTAGGAAATTGTGACTTCATCACTTACTGGAAGGTGCAATTTGTCCAAGTGTCTTGGAACCAGGCTGGTGCTATCTTTGAATAAGTGTCTATGGGCAGACACATGATGTGTTGCTCCTGAATCTACAATCCAATTGTCAGAACAAGCCTCGGATAAAAAAAAAGTGGTAAAACCTATCATATTGACTTGTTTCATATCCTTAGTATCCTTGTTCAACATGTTCATGATTTGAGTGTACTCTTCATCTGTGAATGTATGAGGTTTTGCCAGTGGTGGAGAATTCACATCATGACTGGAACTGGCAGTATCACCTGGTCCTACTACCATGTTTGTAGTTTGGGAAGACTTGCTACCAGTGCTAGTATAGTTGTTACCCCTATTATGTGGTGAGAAATTGTTACCACCAGCATTATGTGACTTGAAATTTGGAGGAGTATAACCTTGTTTTTGTTGTAGCTATCTTCTTGTATCCTAGTTTTAGTAGAACTCTATTTTGTATTTATTCTTGTAGTTATCTGTTAGATAGATATATGCTGTAATTTCACTTTATAAATACAAAAATATAGAATGAGCAAGGCTCACATTTTAACCCTTCACTTTATCTATTTCATCTTGGTATTAAATCCTTAAACGATCCTTTCCATGGCTTGAGAAATTTCCTTATCTCAGACCACCACTACCTCTGCTCAAACTGCCATAAATCAATCTCCTCTTGGCCTTCCAAATCCTCCTCCAACAGTTTCCAATATCAAAGGTTTTGTTCCTATTGAATTAACATACGTGAACTACCTTACTTAGAAGACGTTTTTCTCACCGTCCTTAAAAGTCACAATCTTCTTTCTTTAGAAGATGGAACCATACCATGTCTATCACCAGAACACGCTGATTTCAGGCTACGGATTCGGTGTGATACTATTGTATTAAGTCGGATTAATGCAACCCTCTCTTCCGCTGTTCTTGACACACTTTTGAACTATGCTTGTGAGACATCAAAACAAGCTTGGGACACCTTAGCCTCCCTATATTTAGATCAAGTCTCTTCCTCTATAATTCACCTCAAGTCTAAATTCAAAAACTTCAAAAAAGGGTCCCTTTCTATGGAGGATTATCTTAAAAAACTTCACTCGATTGCCTGCTTTCTCAGAGCAATTGGTAAACCTGTAATTGATGATGATCTAGTCACTCAACCCCTGCAAAGATTACCTTCATCTTATCGTACCTTTGTGTCTGGATTAAATACTACTGGCGCACTTCCTTCCTTCACTGCATTATGACCACTCCTTCTTACCGAAGAAGCTCACATTAATGCAAATACTTCTGAAGAGTAAGATTCTCAAACCACTTTGTTGGTAGCCACTCAAGGCAAGAACACTTCTAATTTATCATCATCTGTTAATGGAAATCAGTCATATCAGTCATCTGTTAATGAAATCAATTTGCAAAAGGACACTACAATGGACGAGGCCGTGGTAGAAATAATAAGGGTCAACACGGTAGAGGCCGAGGTTACCACAACTCTTCATGGTCTGGTTTCCAACAACAATCTCGGCCTCCTTCCCCTGGTACTGGTATTTTGGGTAAATCCCCTTTCTCTCCCGTAAAGCAATGTCAAATTTGTTTTCACTATAATCACACTGCGTTGGAGTGTAGAAACGGGTTCAATCATTACTTTGTGGCTAATAATATTACTCAATAATTTGCTGCCATGAATTTGGAGGAGGGTCAACCAATAGTTTGGTATCTAGACTCTGGGGCATCTGCAAACATGACTCCTGATCCTTCTACTCTTACTTCTCACACTCCTTTCTCAAGTTATGGTTGGAGATGGTACTCTTCTCCCAATTAAATCTATTGGCCCTTCTACTCTTTCAACAACCTCTAAACCTCTTCTTTTAAAGAACGAATTATATGTCCCATCCCTCACTAAAAATCTACTTTCTATTCAACACTTATGTGCCGATAATAATTGTTTTATTCACTTTACTGACTCTTGTTTTTTTGTCAAGGACATGAAGATCGGAACAACATTACTCCACTGTAATAATTCTGGGTCCCTCTATCCTCTACATGTTGCTCCATCCAGCTCTTCCAGCCTTGGTCTCTTTGCTAAAATTCTGCCTGTTTCAATTTGGCACCAACGTTTAGGACATCCTGGCTGAGAATCTCTTAGCTCTTTAGTTGTTAGAAAATTGATAAGTAGTACTTCTTCTATTATAAATAATTCTTGTAATGTTTGTCATTTAGGCAAGCAAACTCGAATGTCTTTTGCTTTATCCAGTACTAATGCAAGTTCTCCATTCGTTTTAATTCATTCAGATGTATGGCATGCTCCTATTGTCTCAAATTCTAGATATCGTTATTACATTTTATTCCTTGCTGATTACACCAAATTCTCT
>NW_025842325.1:0-1264 GCF_002878395.1 Capsicum annuum
GATGTATTGGATATTGACGCAACTAAAGTAATTATCTCGGACCCACAAACATATTGAGGTTGAACAAGTTTATATCTTGAAAAAGGGTGTTAAAATCTGTAATGAAGGATTACACGATTCGAGAGAAGTTTCAATCACGATCTGTTAGATCAAGTAAAACCTGGTAATTTTCTGTTGTAAATTACATTACATCATTTTTTTTTGCAGTTACACATTAATATGCAAATCACGTAATTGTGATTTTTTATTCCGTGTATCTGATATCAACAAATCAGGAATGTTTTGTGTTAGAGAATTCTTACCCGAACACATGTCTGATAAAGGATAAGATTTATCCTAAGTTTCATGCTACTAGTAAGTTGATTGGAGGTATGGTGAAACAAGTTTAAAAATCACAAAAGAAAGTACAGTGCGACTGAAATCAGAAGTGACATGAAGGAAGACCTTGGTATAGATTTGACGTATATTATGTGTTGGTGAGCTAAGGAACAAGCAATTGAAGATTTGAGAGTCAAACCTTCGGCATCATACAGAAAATTACCTGCATACATTCATGTTTTGAACACTACTTATCCAGGTTCACATATACGAATGAAAAAGCATGAAGATAATGAGTTTTTGTATATTTTTGTCGCACTAACTACATTCATACAAGGGTTCGATCACTGTAGACCTGTGATAGTTGTTGATCTGTTATATAAACAACCCAAAATTACGATAAAAAACAACATAGAAAATATAAGAAGAGAAATAATCAAAAACCATACAGTAAAAAACAATACTTCTTAAGAAAGTCAAAGGCTAAAAAACCTTGGTTAAATAGAGATAGACATGTTAGAAAATATAGAAACGACAGAAATTACAAAAATAAATTAGAATGTTATACATGTGGTAGCATAGACCATCTAGCTAACGTATGTCCTAAGAGAAATAATAATAGAACTAGAAACTCTCAACTAATAGAAGATTTCCAAGAAACTTTATTAAATGTAGATGAATATATGTCAGATACAGAAAGTATATACTCAATAATAAGTATTGACATAAATGATAAAGATAATCCAAAATCTGATTCTTCCGACTCAGACGAGGATAACTTAGTTAACGAATTAGGACAAGAGATAGACAATTTAGACTTAAACAACTTAATAATTAATAATTTAATGAATATTAATCAAGAATGTACACATGAATTCCAAAGAAACAAAGGTCTAGATAGTAATAGATGTCGTATCTGTAATTGGTATCCAAGTAAAGACAACAG
>NW_025842326.1:0-4993 GCF_002878395.1 Capsicum annuum
TCAATCAATTCAGTTTTAGAGTCTTTTCTGACTACCGTATGATCAAAAAAAATTTTTTAGTTTTTTTTGGTATTGATATACCATATTTTTAGGTGTTATATTTTTATCAGTTTTGAACCTTATGGCTTTTCAACCTTTATTTTTGTAGTTGTACTATATATTATGCAGTGTTCAGGTACAGATATTAGTCATAGGTTAGCTTGTGGTCCTTCAGGGTCATAAGCAC
This sequence comes from Capsicum annuum, assembly GCF_002878395.1. Lineage (NCBI taxonomy): Eukaryota > Viridiplantae > Streptophyta > Magnoliopsida > Solanales > Solanaceae > Capsicum > Capsicum annuum. The sequence goes on from NW_025842326.1 coordinate 227, forward strand.
CATGTAGCATTTCGAGTACCAAATTTAGGGCATTACAAACTTAGTATCAGAACTTGAGGCTCAATAGCGTCCTAGGAAATCTGAAGTCCCATCTAGTAGAGTCTTGTACATGGGTGGTTGCATGCCACATTTATGTGCAGGAGGCTATAAAATATTTTAGAAATAGTTTACCTTCCTTAAGTATTCATGTCGTGCCAGTTAGCATAATCTCAAAGTTAAACTTCAGTCTAATCCTTTTCTTTTCCGTTTACAAAAATGCCTCCAAAGAAGAGAACTGGAAATCAGTCAGCCCCTCAGCCCAAAGATCCTTTGGGCGAACATGTTTCTCATGCAGAGTTCAGAGTTGTATTCACTACTCTTGCTCAGTCAGTTGCTTCTTAGAAATAATGACCAGCTGTCATTTCGGCTAACCTAATGGCCAATTCAGCTGCATCCAAGATTCGAAACTTTACCCGAATAAATCCTTTATTTTTTTTGGGTCTAAGTTAGATGAGGATCCTCAGGAATTCATTGATCAGGTTCAAAAGGTTACAGACATCATGGGGGTTACTGCTAGTGAGAGTGTTGTGCTAGTTACATATCAGTTGTAGGATATTGCTCACACTTGGTTCAAACAGCGAAATTCTGAGAGGTCAATTGATGTAGGGTGTATTGAGTGGGAGGAGTTTGTCATTGTAGTCTTAGATAGATTCTTTCTCTAAGAGAAAAGAGAGGCTAAGGTGTTAGAATTTATCAATCTCAGGTAAGGTAACATGATGGTGAAAGAGTATTCTCTTAAGTTTACTGAACTAGCCAGATATGCCCCTCAAGTGGTGGCAGAGAGCAGGGCCAAGATAAGTAAGTTTGTTTTTGGGGTAAATGATAGTGTGGTCAATGAGTGCAGGTTTGTGATGTTACATAGTGACATGAACATAGCCAGGCTCATGACCCATGCTCAACAGATAGAAGAGAAAATATTAAGATGAGGGAGAAGTGGAATAAGAAAGCAAGTACAAGTAGTTTTAACTTTGCTCAGCCTAAATCAGAAGGAAGAAATCATTCTCAATTCCATCCTAAGTCATGTGTTCCAAATCTTCTTCATCCAGTGCTCCAGCTCCTAAGTTCATGGATGGTAATAGAGATAAGACACCACGCTCTAAGTCTTAGGGCAGTGTTTGCAATTCTCGAACTAATCCTCTTTGTCAGACTTATGGAAAGAACCATCAGGGTATTTGCATAGCTGGTAGCGATATTTGTTTTGGATATGGCAAGCCAGGCCACAAAGTCAAAGATTCTCCTCAGACAAGTTCCCAAAGTCAGCTAAACCATTCCTCAGCTTAGTCCGATCACCCAAAACAGCTGGGTGCCACCTCCAGTGCTACTAAAGGGAAATTCCTAAATAGACTTTATGCTCTCCAATCCTAGAAATATTAGGAAAATTCTACTAATGTAGTTTTTGGTACGTTACAGATCTTTCATGTTCATGTTTATGCTTTGCTAGATCTAGGAGGTTTTTTTTCTCTTGTTACTCCTTACATAGGAGTTGATTTTGGAGTCATTCCCAAAATTCTATCAAAGCCTTTTTCAGTATCTACCTAAGTGGGTAAAACTATCGTGACCCAATGGGTGTACAAGAACTATCCGGTTATGATATCTCAAAAAGCCACTTCAGTAGATTTATTCAAATTAGAGATGACTGATTTTGATGTCATTCTCGGCATGGATTGGATTCACTCCTGTTATTCCATAATCAGCTACAGAAATAGAATAGTCCAATTTTAGTTTCCAAATAAACCTATCCTAGAGTGGAGGGGTAATACCTCAGCTTTTAAAGGTCAGCTTATTTCCTACCTTTGAGCACAGAAAATGATAGCTAAGGGATGTGTCTATCACCTTTTTCATATTAAGGACACTAGTTTTGAAACTCCCAGTCTTGAATCAGTCCTATTAGTCAATGAATATTCAGATGTCTTTCCCAAAGATCCTTCAGGAATTCGACTCGAAAGGGAAATAGACTTCAGCATTGATCTTCTTCTTAATACTCAGCCTATATCTATTCCACCAAATAGAACAGCACCAGCAAAACTCAAAGAACTAAAACAACAGTTGAAGGATCTCTTAGATTAGGGATTCATCAGTCCCAGTATATCCCCGTAGGGTGCACCAGTCTTATTCGTGCGCAAGAAAGACGATTCTTTTAGAATGTGTATTGATTACCGTCAACTCAATAAAGTTATGATCAAGAACAAGTATCCACTTCCCATAATTGATAACTTGTTTGACCAACTTCAGGGTGAGAGTTACTTCTCCAAGATATACCTTAGATCTGGCTATCATCAGCTCAGAGTCAGAGAATATAACATTCCAAAGACAGCCTTTAGAACTCAGTATGGTCACTTTGAATTCTTATTCATGTCCTTTGGTCCTACCAATGCCCCAACATCTTTCATGAACTTGATGAACCGTTTGTTCAACCAGTACTTGGATATGTTCATCATAGTCTTCATAGATTATATTCCAATCTATGCAGTGAACGTGATCATGCAGACCATCTCAGAATCGTACTTCAGACTCTCAGAGATTATTAGCTATTCGCCAAATTTAGTAAGTGCAAGTTTTAGCTAAGGTCAGTAGCATTCCTTAGTCAAGTCATTTCTTGTGATAGCATTAAAGTAGATCCTCAAAAGACCAAAGCAGTAAGAAACTAGCCCATACCTGTCTTTCTATCTAATATCAAGAGTTTCTTGGGTTTGGCTGGCTATTACAGATGGTTTGTTGAGGGATTTTCTTCTATTTCATCCCCTATGTATATTTTGATGCAGAAGAAAGTCAAGTTTAGTGATTAGATCCTTGCGAGAAGAGTTTTCTAGAGTTTAAGACTCGCCTCACCTCAGCTTCATTCTTAGCTCTTCCAGATGGTCCAGACGGGTTCGTAGTGTATTGTGATACATCTAGAGTAGGTTTAGATTGTGTTATCATGTAGCATGGTAAGGTCATATCCTAATCCTCCAGACAACTTAAGCTTTATGAGAAGAATTATCCGACTCAAGATCTTGAGTTAGCAGCCATGGTTTTTCCTTAAAGATTTGGAAGCATTATCGATACAAAGTTTATGCAGATGTGTTCACAGATCATAAGAACCGTTAGTATGTCTTTTATTAGAAAGATCTCAATCTTCTTCAGAGAAGGTGGTTAGAGTTCTTGAAATATTATGACATGATTGTCCTTTATCATCTGGGAAAGGCCAATGTAGTGGCCAATGCTCTCAGTAGACTATCTATGGGTAGTGTTGCTCATGTTGATGACAGTATAAAAAAGTAGTTCAGGAAGTCCATCAGCTTTCCAGACTAGGTGTTCTCTTAGTCGATACAGCAGAGGGTAAAATATGGGTACAGAGTAGTTCAGAATCATCTCTAGTTTTTGAGGTAAAAGAAAATCAAAATAGAGATCCTAGTCTAGTCAAGTTAAAAAAGTCAATCATGGATCAGAAATTAAAGGTTTTCTCCCAAGGGGGAGATAGTGTTTTGCGTTGTTAGGGTCGTTTGTGTGTTCCAGGTGTAGATGACTTGAGGCGGCGAATTCTTGTAGAAGTGCATGGTACGTGTTACTCTATTAATGCAGGATCCACTAAGATATATCTTGACTTGTGGGAGATCTATTAGTGGAGTGGGATGAAGAGAGATATTGCAGAGTTTGTGGGTTAAGATAGAGCATCAATAGCCTAGTGGTTCTATGAAGGAGTTTACTAGTCCTACTTAGAAGTGGGAAGTAGTGAACATGGACTTTGTGATGGGTTTGCCTTTAACTCGTCATCATCAAGATTTAATTTGGGTCATTGTAGATAGGAAGACCAAATCAGTTCACTTTTTACTAGTTTATACCTCTTATTCATCCGAGGATTATGCCAAACTCTACATCAGAGAGTTGGTCAGATTGCATAGTGCTCCATTAACTATTATCTCAGATAGAGGCACCTAGTTCACCTCTCATTTCTGGAATGCATTCAAAAATAGTCTTGGTACTTAAGTTCATCTCAGTACATCATTTCATCCTCGAACAGATGGTCAGACAGAAAGTACCATTTAGACTTTAGAAGATATTCTAAGGGCATTTTCAATTGATTTCAAGGGAAGTTGGGATAACAACTTACCTTTGATTGAGTTTGCATACAATAATAACTATTATTCCTGTATTAAGATGGCTTCATTTGAAGCTCTCTATGGTAGGAGATACAGGTCTCCAGTTGGTTGGTTCAAAGTTAGTGAGGCCTCAATTATAGGTCCTGTCTTAGTATTCAAAGCCTTAGAGAAAGTCTAGTTGATAAGAGAAAGACTTTGGGCTGCTCAGAGATGACAGAAGTTTTATGCAGATATGTGCAAAAAGGATCTCAAATTTGAGATTGGCAATTTTATTTATCTAAATATTTCTCCCATGAAATGAGTGAAGAGATTCGGCATAAAGGGAAAGCTCAGTCCCTGATATATCGGTCCCTTCAAGATTCTCAGTCGCTTTGGCAAAGTAGCTTATGTGCTCGAGTGTCCTTCAGATCTAGCTTCAATTCATCCAGTCTTCCATGTCTCCTTGCTAAATAAGTACATAGGTGACCCAGCGATTTTAGTCCCTATTCAGAGCATTGATGTTTAGAACAGCCTCTCTTATGAAAAGATTAAAGTCGAAATTCTTAACTATTAGACTCGTAGACTGAGGAACAAAGAAGTCCCTCTAGTCAAAGTTCTTTTGCAAAATCATTCCATTAAGGGAGATATTTGGGAAGCAGAAGCTGACATG
>NW_025842327.1:0-3390 GCF_002878395.1 Capsicum annuum
GTATGCCCTGCTCCACTTTGAAAGATCAGTAGTAACCTCAAGGCATTTGGCTGCTTCGGGACATTTCCTCCTGAACTTCAAAAAATATTCGGCAAACTCTCTATAGCTAAACGCCTTTCCAATATTGTAGTACAAATATATATATTCCCCGTGTTGAAATTTTTTTTAGAGGTTTTCCCCAAGATGCCTCATGCAAAGTCTATGGTGAGCATGTTTATAAACCCTGAAAAAGCCATGGCTATGCTCGCGTGTCTGTCGGAGATGATACACAACTCTGGTTCATCAACAATAATAAACTGCAGCTTATCAATAAAGAAGGTCTATGAATCATTACATTCCTTATCGTCCATGCAAAAAATAATTGAAGCATTGTGCTTCTCTGTGTCCTAAGAAAGGACACCCAACATCAACAACAACATCAACAATAATAAACCCAGTGTATTCCTACCAAGTGGGGTCTGGGGAGGGTAAAATGTGCGCAGTCTATACCGCTACCTCCGAAGAAGTAGAGAGGTTGTTTCTGATAGACCTCCGGCTCAAGAGAAAGAAAACACTCAACAACACACTTTTTAGTTATCATTTAAATGTTTGTCATTAATTGCAATTACTCATTGCATATGAAAATATCCCAAATGCAAGATTCATAGGAGAAAAATAGTACATGAACCTTTCATCTTCGATATTATTCCTTATGGTGTTTATGGTATCAGGATTTATTTCTTGTACCATGTGAAAAAGCCCGGGGACCTATAATCTGAAGTAATCCTAGCCAAGTTCTTGTCAATACACCTACATACCAGCACTTATAATAGCTTACTTTTCTTTGGAATTCTATGAATATAGTATTCTCTATATTCTTTAGGCTTGACCCCTTGCTGTTGATATAATCATTAGTCAAGAGTGAGATAATTAGAGTCAATGACATGTTTTAGTACTATCCTGTGACCTATGTTTTTGTACTTTCCCATGACATTTTCAACACCACAAGTGTGATAACCTACATAACTGTGGACACAAAACCTATTCGAGGTATCATACTTTATAACACACAATATTCACCCACAGTTATGACTCTTACACCTCAAGTGGTGGAACTTTGAACAGCTTTTAACCACTTTGAAATAGAATGACTTCTTTAACAAAGATTGAGTGACAAGTAATTTCGACTGTTTCTTATCATCAAATGTTTGATATAGCTCAAATCAAGCTCCATCAGGAAAGGAGTGAAGGGGTTGTTGCTCAACACTACTACCTACACCATCTTCTTCCAAACTTTTATAATCATCTATTTGATGCCCCATTATCAATCCAATAATCTACCCACTCATCAACTAATGAATCATCACGAATTTTAGAATCTCTATATGCGTCTCTCTAAATTTTTTAGCAAAGTTTTAGCTATAAAACTGAATATGACAACCATGAATTTTTTTCATCCATCAATACAGCGTTGAGTGACTTCATGATGTTTGTGGTCCTCACATTAAGCCTATTTATGAAAAAGTATGCCCTTCTCAACTTTGAAAAATTAGTAGTAACCTCAAGGCATTCGGATGCTTCGGGACATTTCCTCTTGAACTTCAAAAAATATTCGGCAAACTCTCTATAGCTAAACGCCTTTTTCATATTGTAGTACAAATATATATATTCCCCGTGTTGAAATTTTTTAGAGGTTTTTCCCAAGATTCCTAATGCATAGTCCATGGTGAGCATGTTTATAAACCCTGAAAAATCCATGGCTATGCTCGCGAGTCTACCGAAGATGATACACAACTCTGGTTCAACGACAATAATAAACTGCTTCTTCTTAATAAAGAAGGTCCACGAATCATGACATTCCCTATCGTCCATGGAAAAAATAATTGAAGAATTGTGCTTCTCTATGTCCTGAGCAAGAACACTCAACAACAACAACAACAATAATAAACCTAGTGTATTCCCACCAAGTGAGGTCTGGAGAGGGTAAAATGTATGCAGTCTATACCGCTACCTACGTAGATGTAGAGAGGTTGTTTCCGATAGTCCCCCGGCTCAAGATAAAGAAAATACTCAACAACACATTTTTTTATTTATTATTTGAATGTGTGTCATCAAAGACAATTACCTTTTGCATATGAAAATATCCCAAATGCAAGATTTATAAGACATAAAATAGTACATGAACCTTTCATCTTCGATATTATTCCTTATGGTGTTTATGGTTTCAGGATTTATTTCTTCTACCATGTGAAAAAGCCCAGGGAGCTATAATCTGAAATAATCCTAGCCATGTTTTAGCCAATACACCTACATACCAGCACTTATAATAGCTTACTATGCTTTGGAATTCTATGAATATAGACCTCTCTATATTCTTTGGGGTTGACCCCTTTCTGTTGATATAATTATTGGTCAAGAGTGAGATAATTAGATTCGATGACATGTTTTTGTACTTTCCCGTGACCTATGTTTTTGTACTTTCCCATGACGTTTCAACACCTCATGTGTGATAACCTACATAACTGTGGATGCAAAACCTATTCGAGGTCTCATACTTTATAACACATAATATTCACCCACAGTTATGACTCTTACACCTCAAGTGGTGGAACTTCGAACAACTTTTAACCATTTTGAAATAAAATGACTTCTTTAACAAATCTTGAGTGACAAGTAATTTCGACTGTTCCTTATCATCAAATATTTGATGCAGCTCAAATCAAGTTTCATCAGAAAATGAGTGGAGAGGTTGTTTCTCAACACCACTACCTTCACCGACTTCTTCCAAACTTTTAGAATCATATATCCGATGCCCCATTATCGATCCTATAATCTACCCATTCATCACCTAATGAATTATCATGAATTTTAGAATCTCTATATGCGTCTCTCTAAATTTTTCAGCAAATTTCTTAGCTATAAAATTGAATATGATAGCCATGAATTTTTTTTTCACCCATCAACACCGTGTTGAGTGACTTTATGATGTTTGTGGTCCTCACATTATGCCTATTTATGACAAAGTATGCCCTTCTCTACTTTGAAAAATCAGTAGTAACCTCTAGGCATTCAGCTGCGTCGGGATATTTTCTCTTGAAATTCAAAAAATATTCGGCAAACTCTCTACAGATAAACGCTTTAGCCATATTGTAGTATAAATATATATTTCCCGTGTTGAAATTTTTTTAGAGGTTTTCCCCAAGATGCCTCATCCAATGTCCATGGTGAGCATTTTTATAAACCCTAAAGAAGCCATGGCTATGCTTGTGTGTCTGCCGGAGATGATACACATTTCTGGTTCATCGACAATAATAAACTGCTTCTTCTCACTAAAGAAGGTCCACGAATCGTCACATTCCTGATCGTCCATGCAAAACATAATTGAAGAATTGTGCTTTACTGTGTCCAGAG
>NW_025842328.1:0-1400 GCF_002878395.1 Capsicum annuum
AGTGAATGTTTTAAGTTAAGGAAAGATTGTTGCATGCTTGTTTTACAGGAGGCTTTAGTCATGAAGATAGGCTTGAATGTTATGTTGATGTGTAAATGGCTAGATATCTTTTTGTGATTTGAGTAGGCTTGAACTTAGTGGGAAAATTCATTCCAGTTATTCAGACTAAGTACAATTCAGTCTTACATGCCCAGTATTTAGCTATTAGCTATTCAGTTAATCATATAAGTTAGTATATTTTAGCCTTTGTGCTCAGTGCCCATATGAATATTTTCAGTAGTCTCAGTTGAAGTGTTGTACTAAGGTGCAGTGTATTGTTGAGAGAGTATTCAATGAATATGTCTAAGCTTTAAAGTTTGTAGTTGTAGTGCATAAGGCTTAGTAACTCTATCTTAGCCAAGTTGCGATTTTACTCAAATGTTTTATTCAGTTCATATGAAGATACCTTGCTCCCTAAAGTCATTTTAACCTTATAAAAATAGTGTCAAGAGAATGCTCCAGTCGAGTGTAAGTTTTCTGCATGAGTTAGTTTGTAAAGACAATTATCTAGTTTAGTTTAGCAATCAGGAGGGAAAGCTTGTATTATTTCCCATCTTTCCATGTAGTTGTACTATCCAAAGTTTCATGAAAATCCTAGTAGTTATGAGTTCAGCCTAGTTCATGTATCCTGAATCAGTTTCAAATCCCAGATATTCAGTCACGATTTAGTTCGTAGGTGCCCCATGTATCGTTTTAAGTTTTCCTTAATATTCAGCCAAGTCAGCGTTCCTTGAAGGACATAGTGTCCTAAGGGGGAGATGCAGTATAACCCCCGAGCTTTTATGTCCTAAACCTTTCAGTTTCTTTTCACGTAAAAAGATCAGTTAGGAGGAGTGAGTACGCACAAGTTTACTTTTTCATTCCAATATTAGCTATATGACTATTCCCATGTCATGGTATGTATTCAAGGAATCAGTTCAGTTCATGATATTCAATCCACGTATCATGTTTCAGACTCAGTTATGCTCTCACGTTCCTATACATTTATGTTCAGTAAATGATCTCAGGTTCATCAGTACTCTCAGCATAGGAGAACAATATTCCTTAGTTTTACCTAGTTCCATTAATTATGCACTTGGTATCTCTTACCGTTGCATATTCAGTTATGCATTCATTAATGATTTTCAGTCCTGTACTCATGCATCAGATATGTATGTTCAGTGTACAAACCCAGCTTATCAAGTAGCTTTATTCATGTATTCAAGAATTTAGATAAGCATGTTAAGTATGTAAAACTCAAGATATGAGTAGTTTTAGTCATGTAGTCATGCTTGAAATGTGCATGTCCATTATGTACTCTCAGTTTATTATTTATCCTATCTTAGTCAGTCTTATTCGAGGATGAATGTTCCCAAGGGAGA
>NW_025842329.1:0-1578 GCF_002878395.1 Capsicum annuum
TTTAATGGCGCGACACGATGCAATTACCTTGGTTACTTAGACTTTACCAGGGTCAATTTCAAAAATCTCATTCAGTTCTTCATAATTTCATATATAGTGCTTCACTCAATCCTCATTTACCTTTAATGGGGCTTCACACCCCTCTTCAGTTCTAAAGCACCATAGAGATACATTTTTGTAACCGTGAATGGACCATAACATCTCGACCTCAACTTACCTAAGAACAATTTGTAACACCCCGAAATCGAGTCCCGAGATGTCACACGGTGCTTAGGGTCAAGGAATATGCCTTGATATTTGTTTAGTTGTCCCAGTAGGCTCCTCATTTGGTATCTAACATGACGGCCAATATGAGAATGTTTCTATCAGGATTATCCCATGAATTAAATATTGAGAGTAAGGTTTCTTTGTTGAACAAGGACTAGGATATCTCTATGTTGGTTGTGTATATGCAATGGGCTAAAGAAAAGAAAAAGAAACAAGATGAGATTAGTGAAAGAAAGAGTACAAAATTTTGGCGGTCAGAATAGGGTGGGAGCCAACAGGAAAGTGGAAAATGGACTAAAAAAGAATTGGGAGAGTCTTCACTCCTACTTGACATTTAGTTCTCCCTACCCAAAGTTATTGGGTGACTGACGTTTCTAGGGTGGGGATGCTTCTAGGTAAAAAGGTGCCAATCTCAGGTCAGTGGGGCCCAATCAGCCCATCTTACCCTCTCTATCGATTTTGTGGTTAGCCCTACCGTGGTCACTGTGAGATAGAAAGAAACCAATGATTTATGTGTGAGACTTTGTGGTTGTTAAAGGAGTCTATATGGGATGTATGGTGTTTGTTGGTAATAATGAAACTCTGGTAGACTTGATAGAATTAGACAAAGTTGACTTTGATGTTATTTTAGGGATGGACTGGTTGCACTCATGCAATGTTGCCTTTGACTGTTGAACCCCTAAGTTTAAGTTTAAATACCTTAATTATCCAATTGTTGAATAGGTGAGGGAAAAAGTTCTCTAGTGCCAAAGGGAAGGTTTATATCTTATCTTAGAGCCTAGAAGTTAATTTCCAAAGGTTGTCTCTATCATCTGGTCGAGGTTAAAGATTTTGACTTGGAGTGTTCTTCCTTACATTAGGTTCATGTGCTCAATGAGTTCCTTGTGTTCTTCCCTGATGATCTTTCTGTTGTTCTTCCCGATAGGGAGATTGATTTTGGTATTGACCTTGTTTCGAACACTCGTCCTATTTCTATTCACCTATGTAGAATGACTCCAGCAGAGTTGAAAAAGCTTAAGGAGCAACTAAAGGATCTTTTATGCAAGGATTTCATCCATCATAGTGTGTCCCAATGGGGTACACCTATCTTGTTCGTGCGTAAGAAGTACGGTTCTCTTTATATATGTTTTGATTATTGGCAATTGAACAAGGTAACGGTAAATAATAAGTACCCCACTTCCATGAATTGATGATATTTTGAATCTTTGGATTGGGTACCATCAGTTAAATATTAGGGAGGTGGATATGCCTAAGATAGCTTTTTGTACCCGATATGGTCATTTTGAGTTCTTGGTGATATCATTGGGCTTG
>NW_025842330.1:0-1484 GCF_002878395.1 Capsicum annuum
AAATCACTTCTGAGATTAGAATTAAATCACTTGAATACTATTAGATCTGAGTTGATTACAGGACTAAGGCTAGATTACTAGTGATACAAAGATCACAGAGATTTTTGAGATTACTAAGCTTTCTTAAGTTCCGCACTTGATTGAACATACAGAGTTCTATAGTTTAGTGAGTTATGAGAATCATGGATCAACTGGAATTATCGAGAAACTGACATAGGATCTAGACAACAGCTCTATTTTTAGGTATAAATACCCCCAGGACTCGATAGCATAAAGTAAGCATCATCATTCACTCATCATGACAAGCATTCATGCATCATCATAATCATTCAAGCATCTTCACAAGTAATTTAGGAATAATGCCATATGTTCATTTCCACAGTCATTAAACATCACCTTAAGCATTTAAGGATCTCAAATGTCTATTCATCATCACAGTCGCTAAGGAGTCACTTTAATTAACTCAGAATCATATTCATATAATAAGGTAGGGGAAGCATGCTACTAGATTGTACGCCCTTCAACAAGGTTTTACCTTAGCTATTTCATAGCTATATCGATCTTTACATGTGTTTGGATATCCCATGGCTTGAGGAGACCATACTAAAACATCATGAATTTCTTGCTAACCACTTGGCATGTATTAAATGCTTAACATATATCAAGAGCACATAATTGGGGGAATCAACAACCATCATATCTCGGGTTGTTCACTAGGGTCTTTCAACAACCACTAGACATGACCGATTTTACACCTACTTGGGAATTTCATGCTCTCTTGGAATATTTCACTCACTAAGGCATTTTATCAAACACTAGGCATGTATGGACTAGCTCATAATTTTGGATTTCCTATTCAAAATAATATAGTGGCCCTTATGCTTCACCTAAGACCTTTATCAAATCTATGGGGAACGTTCTTAACTTATTCAACCAATTCTACACCCAAAAGTCATGAACACATCACATGGAAAAATAATTTCAAAAGGGTCTATCACAAGCATCACATGAATTCCACATACTAGGGTCAAAGCTCATAAATTTTGTAGGCAGACATAAATCAAAACTCAACAACACATTAAACATCAATCTCAACTCATAAAAATCATTAACAACTCATAAATATAACAAAAATTTAGTTTTAAAAAGAGTTCTTGAGCTTCTTGGATGAAAGGGACCCAAGAATCAACATATACATACCTTAACCTTTAAAATTAGATGAACTTTAGTTCTTAAAACTTTATCCACAATTGAAATAAATAAATTCTTGAAGACCACACTATGAGGAACTTGATACTTGTAGAAACCTTGAAGAATTTATGGATGAATTTTTGAAGATTAGGGTTCTTGAATGAAACCCTAGATATTCTCTCTTTAGAGAATTGGAAGAGAAATGGAGAAATTAGGGTTTGAATGAGGGTTCCCATATTTATAGAGGCTCACAAAAGGTGGGAAATGATCAAAATATCCTTGCAAAAACATCT
>NW_025842331.1:0-6329 GCF_002878395.1 Capsicum annuum
TTCTAACTTTTTCCTTTCATATTTAATTGATTTGACAAAAAAAAAAACACAATCAGAATAAAAAGTTAGAAGTGCTTTCCTAGTTAAGATATAATAAAATATGAATTCGGTTGAGATTTATTATAACCAACATAATGTTTCAAAGAAATAATGTAGGCATGCATATCTTAGAAAGCATGCAGTGATGATGACAAGTCATTGCACACGACGCTATATGCATATCTGAAAAACACTATACAGTAATTAACATTAATATATTGATTCCAACCTAACCTAACTTGCTAATTACAATTGTTAGAGCTAAGATTTTATGCCAATTTTAAACATGAACCCCAGCCTTAACCTGCGATCTAGTAAGGTTGAGTTGGGGCTGACCCTCGCAAGCTAAAAATAAAGAGAAAGTTTCACAACTACCTAATATACAAGAGTGGATTATATAAACTACAAAAAATTAAATTTTGCAAATTGTGCCATTAAAAATTTACACCTTTTAAAGAATCCCTGTATTAAAAAGCTAAAGAAAACATCTATGTACAGATGCCTATTCCTCGCCCTCAAGTTTTTGAATGCTTATATCTGGAATTTACTCCTATTGCAACTGTTCAAAAATCGTTGCTACAGACAATGAAATTGTTGTCATAGATCTACCGCAACGGTTTAAAATGTGTTCCATATATGGGCGTGGGCATAAATACATGGCAATGATTTATGCGACGATTTTGAGAACCATCGCCAAAGATGTGCCTATGACAACGGTTTTTTTTCCTCCTATTGGGACACTTTGTTTACCTATTGCAATGGCTAATAATGTTGCAGTAGATTCTTTTGCAACGACTATAAACCGTTGCAATAACTCTATTGCAATAATTTTATTATTCTATTACAACGGTTATTGATCTCTTGCAACGGTTTTTCACTACCTATTGCAACTATTTCGAATGCCTATTAAAACGGTGTTTTGATCTATTACAATGGTTTTTTCACTACCTATCGTAACTATTTTAGTAAGCTATTGCAACAGTTTATCAGTCTATTGCAACGGTTTTTGCCACCTATCGCAACTAGTTCAAAAATCAATTGACGGTTTAGATAAAAGTTACCCCTATTGTAAATTAGTATTTACATATATAATACATTATAATACACAATTATATACACTCACAAAACAAAATCTTTCATTAATAATAATCCAAAATATGCAACAAACTAGTAATCTAAACCAAACCTATCAACTGAGCCGAGTCTGACTGGTCCGGCTTGGTTAACCCGACCTGAATATAGAGATTGGCCCGTTCTGAACCAGCCCGATGGGTCGACCCAGTTCCTGAGCCCCGGTCCCGGACTGGGCCGTCTGAGATGGTCAGCTCGGTGGACCTACCCAGTTATGAAATCGGACGAGGCCAACCAGATCGACCTAGTTTAACTAAATAATTTTATTTTATTTTTAGATTTGGACCTTTGGCTTGGACCAACGGCATTATAGCCGTTGGCAGTTAAGCCATCGACCAAGGCTTATTTGCATTTAAAAAGAAGTATTTCAAAAAAAATTTCTATAAATACCTCAACTCAAAAACTATTTTTCGCACAATCTCATTCTCTCAATCTCCCTCAATTATTCTAATTATATCCTAAAGTGCTCAATTTTATTTTTAAATTTTACAATTACAAATATCAAGTGAAAGTTTTCTAAAGTCTCAACTTTCAGATACTTTAAAATTTTGAAATTGTCGTTCCATCTCTTACTTTTAATTTTTAATTAGTGTATTATTTGTTGAATATTTATATTTATTATTTTTGTGTTTTTTGAATATTTATTATTTTAATTTGTAATATGGATAAATTAAGAAAAGTTGGTAAAAGTGTTAGAAATTTGTGTTTCGAAAGTGGTAGTGGTAGTAAAAAAAATAAATTGTTGGCGATTTCGGTAGAGATAGTTCAAGTACTAGATATACCTATGTGCCACCAGTATGAATTAGCCAGTCGTTTGAGAATGAAATATGTGTAGGTGTTCACAACATAAATTTTTTAAAAACTCAGAAAATATATGGTATAGAAGAAGATAATGAAGTAGACGCGGTTGATTTAAATATAGATAATGATAATATTGATGATACACTCGAAGTCGGTAATGCTAATGCTAGATCTAAATCGGTTAATCTTCCACCCCGTCCTCCCTGCCCCCTGTAAAATCTCGTAGAAGAACTAGTACTGTATTAGAATTTTATACGAAAATAGAAGGAGAAACTAAGATCCAATGCAATATTTGTGAATTGGTATGTGAGCATAAGACCGGAGGTAATAAAAGGGGTAAGGGTGCGTTGATGAGACATTTATGAGATAAATATCCAATAGAGCTAGCTGCGGCACAAAGTAATGGGACTGATAGGGAACCAACTCAAACTAGATTGAACCGGACAACCGATCAGTTAGTTCAGAATTATAATAAAATGAAGAACCAGGAAGAATTAGCCAAAATGATATTTGTGGGTTGTTTGCCTATCTCTTTTGTTTCTTCTGAGGCTTTTATTCATTATCTTCAAGCAATTTATAATCCTATGTTTACAGGTATTCCTAGAAGTACTTGTCGGTCCAAGAATTTTAGACTCCATGCATAATATGTTTATTATTTATCTGCATTATTAAAAATATTCCATGTAGAGTTGCTCTAACTTCTTATCTTGGTTGTGTTGTTAATAAAAATGATTATTTAACAATTTCTTGTCATTAGATAGATAGTAATTTTGTTATGCAAAAATGTATTTTAGCATTTATGTATGATGAAGATCGTGAATACATCAAAAAAATTATTTCTGAATCTATTTCTAAAGTTGTAAAATATTATGGTATTGAAAGAAAAGTATTATGTATATCTTTTGGTAATGAATCTAACAACGAGATTGCTATTGAGTTGTTAAAAGTTGAACTTTCTCCGTCGTTACTCGAAATATTTCATTTTAAGTGTATTTGTCGTATATATAATTTAATCATAAGAAATTGTCTGGGATTTTTTGAGCGTTATATCAAAAAGATTAGGCTTGTTGTTGGCTTTATTCGAGAAAATCATCGAAAATTGGAATTAAGGAATTTAAAAGTAAATGTGAATAAAATAGACTTAGACCGATATTATTGCCTAAAGAATATGATACTAGATTGAATGCTACTTATAATTATTTACAAACTTGTCTTATTTATAAAGTTTCTATTGCAATGACTTTTAATCAATATTTTGGTTCTTTTCCTAAGTGTATGTTATATGATTCTGATTAGGCTGCAATTGTTGATCTTGTTAAATTTTTTGAAAAATTTTACATTGCTACGGTTGAATTTTTTGGTGCTTATTATCCTATTGTTTGTAATATTTTAGCTTATTTAGCTGATATTTTTTGTTTGCTTAATGAATATAAGAATAAAGAAGGTTACAAAGAAGTTATTGAAGTAATGGTTGCTAAATTAAAAAAATATTTTTATCCGCTTCCTCCAATTTACTTTATTGGTGTTATAATAAATTCATGTATGAAATATATTACTATGTCTGAATTTACTTCTATTATTTATAGAGTTTTAGATATACAATCTAAAGAAGAACTTGTTTTGTTTACTGCTATAGCTGATGCGAACAATTACATGGACCCATTATACAATCATTATGATGATTTACTTGATGATGTTGTACTGACACATATCACTCCAATTTTCGACCCCCAAACTCTCGAGGAGTCATCATCTTCTAAAATACATGCACATATTAGTTATATTGATTACTATTTTGATTTAAACGTTTGGGACAGGGTGCCGCCTTTAACACACAAAATCATTTCTCGAGAAGAGCTTAAATATTATCTTAGACAGTCGATGGAGGTTCGTAGAGCAAGGATAAACGCGTTGAATTGGTAGAAGGATAATGAAAGACAATATCCTGTACTTTTAAAATTAGCTAGCGATATATTAAATGTTCCAATGTCACCCATTGCATCAAAAAGCGGTTTTAGTCAGGGACGGCAGCAGTTTGGAGACAGCCGACACTCATTGGAAGACAATGCTATGAATGTTTTAGTTTGCCTTAGAGGTTGGATTGGAGCGAAACTAAGAAATCAAGGAATAGAGATGGAGCCTTCGGAGAATAAAATCTTGAAGAAATTATGACTTCAAGGGAGAACTCAACACCATTAAGTCTAATGCATGGGTTTTGACCCCATTGATTTTGACTGCCCTCAGGCAGTTCCCGTTAATATTAACATGCATGAGTTGAAAAAAATGATGTAAAATTTGTAGAATTGTCAATCTTGTAACTTATAAGTTTAGGATCATTTTGCAATCAATAAAGGCGAAACCCATCGACAAGCACCTAAAGTTTCAGCGATCTTTCACTTTGGAACCTAAAGTAGACGGTGCTCATTATTGAAACCTCAACTAGAATTTCAATATGTCACTTTGTCACATTTTTCACAATCAGCAAACATATATGATGTGTGTGTATTACACGTTCTATGATACGTAAAGGGACCAATTATAAGAGGACGTTTGTCATTTTTATCAAAATAATTTTTATGTAATTAATTCAAATAAAAAAATTATAATAACCCACCCCCACCCAATATCATCTTTCATAACCACCCCACCCCACCCCATATCATCTTCCTCAACCACCTCACCCCCAAATCGTCAGTTGCCACCTCCACCCTCGATTGTCTTCTCCCACCCTCCCCCTGTCACGACTCGATTCTCAAGTCATGATGTCACCTACCATAACCCACCAGTAGGTAAGTTGACACCGTAACTTGAAGTTAATGTAATGGATTACCTTGATGAAAACGTCCAACACGAACTCTATATAAGAATATAATACAACAACAATATTCCACAAAAGAAATAACTGACATTCGAATACCAATCCCATGACCTGACAGTATAAGTACAAGAGCAACTCTAAGTATGATAACAGAAATTACGACTCAAAGTCTAATAAACTTAAATAGTCTTAAATGATCTCATACATTTATCTCGAATATAAAAGACATAATAAGGATAAAGGGGGGAAAGGGAAACTCAAACTCCAAGACTTCACCCTATTTCCTGATGATCAACACAACACGATCTCGACTCAACAACGGCAACTAGAACTTGGGTCTGTATCAAAAGGGTACAGAAGTGTAATATGAGTACTAAAACACGGGTACTCAGTGGGCGTCATTTGCCGACTGAGCTAAATTATAATATAAGGAAGATATAATGTAAGACAATAACTTAAAGTCAAGGTATAGAATCGAACCTGAATCTTATTCTATATCACTGTGTAAAATAACTAATCTACTAGGGTAATAGCATAACATATCATATCAACATATACCATAATCGTCATACACATGAGTAATTATTTTGGAAGCGTAAAGCGACATATATACAATAACAACCATATATTTACCATAATCAACACCAACCATCATTAGAATATAAAGCACAAGAACTTACCACGATGTCTGATGCCACCGGGAAGTACACGCAAAATAACACAACAAAGAACTCGTTACGGCATCTCATGCCACCGGAGAGTACACCTAAAGATCAATCCATCAATATATCAAGGAACAACCACACAAGCAACTCACCAAAGCCTCAGGTTGCACATTTTCGCCATGACCTCTTATCGAGGCCTACAATCATTATCAATACCGCAATTTAGCACAACGAAACCGATATCACCATACATAGTTATATAGTTACTTATTCTCTATTTCGTTGATGAACTCCAAGACTAGTCTATATTAGCTAATCTCCATATCCATGAAGCACTAGTTTACAAGTTTTATAGTTTACTAGTCAACAAATAAGGAAAAGCTACATATTACCAACACTATTATTTATTCACCTATCTCAACGCCATTTTCTAGTTAGCATCCTCATTATATAAGTCGTCAATTAAGCCACCACGGCATCACATGCTAGATGTCAACTTAACTATTCATCATACAATACTAAGACCTATATCATTAGGCATGTTACAACCTTAAGGACTAGTTTTCATATTTTAATCAAGTAAGATCCACCAACTAGTTTACTAGGCTTCTAGCCCACAAGTCATAGTCATTTATTAGAGACAACTAGTTATCACATAAACCACTTTATTAGGCAAAATTTCATAACATGACCATTTATACAAGTCAAGTAGATTTACTAGGTGAGCCCTTGGTTCTATGCAAGATTACACATATATATTAGCCTTAACCCAATACTCGGCATAATCCACTTCTAGTTACTAATTAGAATTAATATGAGTCACACCTCTTAACTAGTGATTAGTGATTAAGAGTGATTAATAATCTACCAAGGAA
>NW_025842332.1:0-1397 GCF_002878395.1 Capsicum annuum
GGCTTTTAATAACATCCTTCTCTAATAAATTGCTACTGAGTGCTCAACTATTTAAAAATATTGAGTTTGCCCGAGAAAAAGTTCTCATATATCACATTCAGTCCAAAAGTTGCTTTTCTTTCATGTGATGTTTCCTCTGCTATCCACAGGTGCCCAAAGTGTTGTGATCTTCCTCATTAGTACCTAAAAAGCATACTAATCACATAGGTCAGCTTACTTAACTAAAAATAAACTAAAAGTGCAAGAATTATGTATTTTATCCTCAAACTTAGCTAAAACATGGGTAAGTTATGGTGTTTAGACATATAGATACGCCCAAAATCACCACCCCACCCTTAAAGCTTTGTTTGTTCTCAAACAAAATTGTACATCCATGCAAATGCCTAGCTAAACTTCACAAGGGCAACACAATTTTCAACAAGACATACACAACAATTATTAACAAAGAGTAGATTTCTGGATCATTCCTAGAAACAACTCACCCTCTAATATAGACTCATTAAGTTGGTTAATTGATATACACAAGTTAAGCAAAGAAATCATATAAAACTACCCAACAATCATCAACCATGTGCGGTCACACCAGAAAGTTACCCATAAATAGTCATAATTTTGCGTTATTAAAAAATATAGGTATAAGAATCAACTTGTTTGCACTCACTCTCACTAATAATTATTAGATTACAATTGATGACCATATGCTTGCCCTTAGTGTAATGCTCCACTAATATCAAATTGCTAAGGTTCGGATCAAATAGATCTTTTACGGGTTGTATTGTAGGTTGAATGGATGGGTAGGACTATTTTGGCCAGAAATAGTGACTATGTTCCCTAAGCACTCTAATACACTACATTATGCCATTTAGACCAACTTTTAACAGCCAATCTACCTTCCTTTCATCTACCAACCTCTTTAATTTTCACCCCATTCTATTCCTCAATCAAAAACAATATGGTGTGAGTATACAACTCCTTTTATTTTGCATCAATTTCTTGTTACGCATCCCTATGATAGCCACCCTCAGCTTTAGGGTATTTGCCTTAGTCAAGGTGCACAATATCCAAGAAAGGACCAGGGCTAAAACAGGTTCATTGTAACATATTTGGCTACAAATTCATCAATTTTAGTGTAGCACCTTGCCACTCCCAATCACAATATTTTCATGTACCAATAACTAAATTTGGGGCATCATTTTCACCTTTTTCCTCTTATTTTGCCAAACTCTTAACTCAACTTGATTCTACAATTTAAAGTGCTTAGGAGCTTTTAGATGAAATTATGGTCTTTAAAAAAATGGATTAGGCTACGTATGAGGTTTTCAAAGAAAAAAGCTAAAGGCTCAATGGGTGTTCAACTAGGACTATGTACAAAGGCAGGTAAAAAGAAGATAAAAATA
>NW_025842333.1:0-2565 GCF_002878395.1 Capsicum annuum
TAGAGAAATAACTGGCACCCTGAAATTGGTTAAACAATTCATCAATTTTGGGGAGTGGATACCTATTCTTGACCGTAACTTTGTTTAACTGACGGTAATCTATGCACATTCTGAGAGAACTGTCTTGCTTACGCATGAATAAAACTGGTGCGCCCCACGGGGATATACTGGGTATGATGAATCCCTTATCTAAGAGATCTTTTAACTGTTTAT
The DNA here is from genome assembly GCF_002878395.1 of Capsicum annuum. Taxonomy (NCBI): domain Eukaryota; kingdom Viridiplantae; phylum Streptophyta; class Magnoliopsida; order Solanales; family Solanaceae; genus Capsicum; species Capsicum annuum. The sequence continues at coordinate 214 of NW_025842333.1, forward strand.
TTAATTCTCTAAGTTCTATTGGAGCCATTCTGTATGGTGGAATAGATATGGGATGAGTATTGGGAGAAGATCAATTCTGAAATTAATTTTTCTTTAGAGAGGGACTCCGGGAAGATCTTCAGGAAATACATCATGGAATTCACATGCTACTAACAGTGATTCAAGAGTAAGATTTTTTGAACTGGAGTCCTTGACTCGCACAAGGTGATAGACACATCCTTTAGATATCATTTTCCTCGCTCGAAGGTAAGAAACAAACTGACCCTTAAATGCTGAAGTACTATCCTTCCACTCTAGGACGGGTTCATTCAGAAACTAAAATAGGATAACTCTGTTTCTATAGTCAACAAAGGTATAGTAGGAAGAAGCCAATCCATGCCAAGAATGACATCAAAATTCTTCATCTCTAATTCAACTAAATCCACTAAAGTGATTTTTTGAGATATCATAACCAGACAGTTCCTATATACCCGTCAGGCTATGATGGGTTTACCCATTGGGTTAGAGACTGCGAAAGGCTCTACTAGAATTTTGGGACTGACTTTGAAATCAACTGCTATATAAGGAGTAACAAACGACAAAGAAGCTTCTAGATCTAGCAAAGCATAAACATATAAGTGATAAAGTTGTAACTTACCAGTGACCATATCAGGAGAACTTTCCTGATCCTGTTAGGGCTGAAGAGCGTAGAGTCTGTTTGGACGTAGCCCACTGGTGGCACTGGATGAGGCACCATGCTGATTCAGGCAACTGAACTGAGATGGAGGATGGTTTCGCTAACCCTGAGAACCTAACTGTGGATAATCTTTAACTCTCTGTCTTGCATTTCCATATCTGAAACAAACATCGTTACCAGCTCTGCAAATACCCTGATGGTTCTTGACATAAGTCTAACAAAGAGGATTGGTTCGAGCACTGCTAACACTACCCTGAGACGTAGAGCCTGGCGGCCTATCTCTATTGCGATCTCTAAATTTCAGCACTGGGGCACTGGCTGAGGATAGAGTTGGAACTGAGGGTTTTGGGTAAAACTGAGAATAATTCCCACTTTTTGACGTAGGTTGAGAAAAGTTAAAGATACTCGTTCTAGCTCTTTTGTTTTGCTTCTCTCTCCTTATTCTTCTGCTTCTCTATCTGCTGAGCATGGATCATGAGCCTAGACAATTCCATCTTACTAATCAACATTACGGTCCTGCTCTCTTTGATCACACTATCATTCACCCCAGACACATACTCATTTGGGATTTGCTATCTGCCACCACATGAGGAGCGTATCTAGCTAATTGAGTAAACTTGAGAGAATACTCATTGACTATCATATTACCCTATTTTAGATTAATAAAATCTAATACCTTATTTTCTCTCAGCTCTAGGGGAAAGAATCTATCTAGAAAAGCAGTGGCAAACTCTTTCCACTCTGTGGGCCCTATATCTACGGCCTTCTCGGCTTTCCACTGTTTGAACCAAGTATGAGCCACATCTTGCAACTAATATACAGCTAGACCAGCACTATCACTAGTCGTCACCCCCATAATATCAGTAAACCCTTGCACTTGATCAAGGAATTCCTGAGGGTCCTCATCTGATTTATACCCAGAAAAAGATGGAGGGTTCATTTGGGTAAAGTCTCAAATTTTAGCTGCATCAGTATTGACCACTGGGTTGGCCAGAATAGTAGTTAGACATTTATTTTGAGCAGCAACTAAATGAGCTAGGGTGGTGAAAGTTGCCTTAAACTCAGCATGGGAGACATGCTCACCTAAAGAATTTGGCTGATCGGGCTGAGGGGCAGATTGATCCCCATTTCTTTTCCCTGAGTCCTCTTTGGAGGCATTTTCTATAATGGAAGAGAAACTTGGATTAGAAAGAGTTTATCTGAAGCTCATGCTAACTTGAATGATATGAATACTAAAAAAGGAAAATGATTCCTAAAAATATCTCGTAGCCTCCTGTACATAAATATGGCGCGCTATACACCCATGCACAAGACTCTACTAGATACAACTTTCAGACTTTCTGGGACACTGTTGAATGTTAGGCTCTGATAGCAAGTTTGTAACCCTCGAGTATGGTACCCCCGACGCTACACGGTGCTCATAATCCCGTAAGACCATAAGCTAACCCATGACTAGTACCTGCTATAATAGCTGAGTAATAATACTGTATAATGCAGAATAATAGGCTGAAATGCCATAAGGTTAAAAAATGTAATACTAATAAAGAGAAATGATAAAATTTGATAACACATCAGAAACTGAAATAGTGAATACTATCTGAACATCTAGTATGAAAAGCCTTTAAAACTAAACTATCTGAATAACGAGTTGATGGGACAATTCCTCAATTAACTCC
>NW_025842334.1:0-3113 GCF_002878395.1 Capsicum annuum
GACTGAACATTGAGTGATATTGATTTGTTCTACTTCATTGCATTGAAGAAATAGTTATGGATTGTTGAAATCATGATTTTGAATGTTCAAATTTTGCGTTAAAAAAGGATTTGGGGGATGAGAATTGAAAGATTGATAAAAAGGATAGATTCATTAATTTCGATTTATTGTTGATATGAAACGTGATAGAGTTATGTCTTTAGTCGAGAATGGATATGCAAATGGTAGGTTCGGGTAGGCAAATTTAGGCATGGTGGATTGATGACATGTTTGAAATATGTGTTGAAATGGTTTTGTTTTGTCGCATTTAATTCAATTGTATAATTTGGCCGGGGAATGCCCCGAAGTATCTGTATATATTTATTCACCGGGGAATGCCCCGAGGTATCATGTACCCGGAGGACGTTCGTGATGAAGGCCCGAGGCGTTGGGTAGACCATTAGTTTAAAATTAATTTAGCGTAGGTTTATATTTTTTGCATTTTTTTATATACTCCGGACTATATAATTAGACTAGACATTACATTTTGGATTGTTTTGCATGCTTTTGCGTGGTTTATACATTTCGTATTGTCAAAATAGTCGTACATTCTACCAAGCGACCGTGGTTGAACCACGGGATCGAGGGGTGCCTAACACCTTCCCCTCGGTCAACAGAATTCCTTAGCCGGAGTCTCTGTTCGCAAACCAGTTTAAAGAGTCAAATGATTTTGAAAAAGAACATCCATGGGTGACTTGGCACATGCAATTATGCCAAGTGGCGACTCTGAGTTTTGATTGTTAAAAGTCCTTTTCGAAACAAATTTTCATCTTTGTCACTTTAATAATAAAAACCCTTTCAAAACTTAAACTATCATAATCTTTTCGGAGTCGAAAAAGGGGTGTGACAACCCCCCCCCCCACCACCCTACCACCACCACCACCACACACAGAGCAAAAGAAAGAAGATAAGAAAAACATCAACATTAATATTTTCAAGTGTAAATAACATAAAATAACATAAATTTCACCATTTTGAAATATAATTATCTTTTCTCCTTTTTTCACATTAAAATTTCTCTCTTCCTATTTTTATACATAAATTAACGATTATATACATTACTACTTATGTATCTGAACTAACTGATTTAACTATAACTAAGGAAATAAAATATATGTCTTGAATAAATAATACAATTAACGTTATATTTATGGAATTATGATTAATGGATCATTTAAATTCAGTAACAACTTTTCAATTTCAAAATTTTGAAACACCAAAACAATTTCAACAATCAAAATTAGAGATTGAGAAATCTCGGATTGATTTCGACAATTACATCTGAATTGCATCCTATGTAATAATTTACATTGCAAATCAATATTAGTTTAATCTGCAACAAAATTTTAACAAAAAAATTCAAAACTTAAAAATATAAAAAATGTTTGATATTCATCCTTAATAGTCTTTCATATACATAACAATGCTATGTACGTAGGCTGAAATAAGCTCACCTCGACTTGTCTAATAGAGCCATATACATAATGTATTACCTATAACACTGTTACGCATAGCATATACATAACTATGTAATTTATACGTTTTAAAAATATAACAATCCAAAAGTGTCTGTTTCAATACATATACATAGCAAAATTATGTATATGAGTTGATATACATAATTGTGTTGTGCATAACACTGTTAATGCAAAACATATACATAACTTTGTAATGTATATGTTTTGAAATAAACGGTCCATTAGTATTTGTTTCACCACACATACATAACAAATTTATGTATATGGGCTCATATAGATAATAATATTATGCATGTGGCATAAAGTAGCAACAAATTTCATACATATGTATATGGTGCGACATAAAAACTCTGGCAATGTCAAATTTGATAAATATACATACCTTTTTTAGTCCTTTTTTTTTCTTCCTCTTTTATCTTTTCTTTCAATAGGAATGATATCACTAGCATCAATCAAAACTTTCTTGTGCATCTTACCACGTATAAGACAAAGACGTTTAGTGTTCCACGCTAAAAAAGGCCTAAGACTCTAAGCTGGACCTCTAAGCATAGTGTTCCACATGAAGAGATCTGATTGATAATTTGAGCAAACAACGTGTGTGCATAATGAATAGATTATGAAAAAGTAAAGGTGAAAGCATAAATAAGATCACGTAGAATAATACGGCTTGAGTTGAAACCATTGATGATCATGAAAGCGTGAATTTACTTTTAAAAATTGGAGATTTTTTGTATTTTCTCCATAGTGATGATGATTGTTGGCGAGATCAAATGAAAACTTTATACTAACAATTGAGAGATTCATAAAAATGTGTATATTGATGAGTTCTTGAGAAAGACAAACACTCGAGGAAAACATATTTATATTAAAGATCAGAAAATAGAGATATATTAAAAAATAAATATCAATTCAAAATAATATATTAGACAATTTGCTCCTTAATCCTTGATATATTAGGTAATTTTCTTGATTTTAGGCACTATTTAAGGAGCATTAAGAGTAAGAAAGGTGTATATAAGACGTATATGAGGCTTGGAGAGAAAAAGTGTCAAAAAGAGATTTTTTTTGTAATTAGTTCTGATAGTTAAAATTTTATGTAATAACAAAAATTTAAGTTGTAGTTTTAAGTAATTTTTCCTATTTTAAAATGAAAGAGGGGTTAAAGTAGCCCAAAATTGAAATGGCCGTTTAGTGAAATTAGTTGAACCGACTATCCTCTCCATGTTCAATAACCAAAATTTGACTCATTTGGTTTGAGATGGGCCACACTGTATTCGTTTTCTAAAGAAATATACTCTATGTGTGTGTACATATATCGCACTATAATTTGGGATCAAATTATCAAGTTTGGCTATTATTTTAATAATTATTATTCGTATAGTAATAATTTTTGTTATAAGATGCCTATATTTATTATATTCATCCGTGCAATGAGTTTAACCTACATCAACTATATTTGTTCGTATAAAAATTATGATTATATAAATTATTTTCGTCCGTTCAACAAATACAATCTGAACAAAATGAAAAAAATATAAAACAATATACAATCTATAGAATAAATAACTACAAAAATACACACACAAAAAAAAAAAA
>NW_025842334.1:6113-13951 GCF_002878395.1 Capsicum annuum
AAAAAAAAAAAACAAGAATACAACCAAAAATATAGTTAATCAAGGCCACAAATAACAAATACATATCTCATAGTTGAAAAAATACATAGTGTTATATATAAAATAGAATCACTAAACTAAAAGTAATTAACAATAATGAAGAGAGGGAGAACTTTGAGGGTAATATTATAATGTTTATTCTTTTTAGTGTATGTTATAAAAATAAAGTCTATAATAATAGCGGTAATTCTTGACATCAAGAATGTACCAATGCAACCAATATGACATTCATATATTTAGATTTTAGTACATGGTATAAATCAAGGTGAAAATATAAAATATAAAAATTTATCAAAAAAATTTCATTCGAGACATATAAATACAAGAATACATCCTAATTATATATATAACTAATGTTGCAAATGTTTCCTTCCCTAAAATACAAAATTATAGGTGAATATAAAAATACATATTAAAAACAATTGAAAACATGCGCAACAACCAAATAAGAATACTTTATGCAAAATAATATACTCTTTAATGTTTTTCTAATCAAGCTTTATAAATAACTAACAATAATATAGATAGATTAGTCCTTTTCTTTTAATCTTAACTATATTAGAGCGGTTAGTGTGACATGATATTTTATTAAAAATAATAATTTAAAATTTAAATAGTCCATCAAAATAAAATATTTTATGTAAAATACTATATTCTTTAACATGCTCTAATCAAACTTTATTGTATTAATTTAACTTTATAAATAACCATCAATAACAATATGAGTACATTGATTTTTGTATTAAATGTAAAATATATTTAATGAAATAAATTCGGCATAATATTACATATTAGAAACAATTAAAAACTTGTGTGGGCCACCAAATATATATACTTAATGCAAAATAATATAATCTTTAACGTTCTTACAATCAAACTTTATTAATAAATTAAACTTTATCAATAATTAACAATAATTTAAGTCGGCCGTTAAATGAGGATACGATAAAGTGATATAATATTTTATTCAAACTTTATTAATAACTAAATAGGAGTTTGAACGTGCGATTTCAAATATGTGATATGAAATTATAAAATGAAATTAGTGCTTGGTCATGCGATTTCATATCATGAGATGAAATCTCAAATCCTCCAAAAAAAACATGATTTGAAATTGATCATATATAAAATTAATCCACAAGTTTATATTTTAAAAACAAAGCCACATCTTTTTATATTTATCAATCATTTATTTCACATGCAAGTAAAATATATAGTTCATTTTGTTACTTTTATCAACCATTACATTACTCTTACCAACATATAATTTCGTTTGGACATACAAAATATTTTTTTTTTAATATTTTTTTTCTTAAAAAAAATATTTTGGCATAAAAACTCCAAATAAAACTTGAAGTTTATATTTGAAAAAGTAAAAACAAGTCTCAACACATTTTTACCTTTTTATAATTTCAACTTCACCTTTATAGTTAAAAAACTTTCCCAAAAGATATGATCAATTACAACTCTGACTCCAACTTCAAATTTAATTTTTGTCTATTTTCAAGGTCAAACAGCTACAAGATTTTGTCTTACTTCAAATCAACTTCTACTTATCCTTTATTATTATTCACCAAATTTGTCATTTGATCAATAAATATGGTATTTTTAAAGAATAATTTTGTGATAGTGTATTACTATTGTAATGAACTTTTGCGTATGGTAAGATCTGCGTCGGCTCAAGCAAATCAATGGCGTAAGACAAAATTTAAACGGAGGCCTTAAATTTTCAAGAAAAAATATTTTTTTATAAAGTATATATTTTAAATTCTGACATGCAAAGTTGTAAATATTATAATTGATTTCTTCTAATAATTTTTTTCATTAATATAACAAATACATTTAATCTTTCATGAGACATACTTTAAATACATCAAAATTCTTCTATGGTCATTTGTTTTTATATAATAAATTTATTTTTTTACAAATGGTATTTAATATTTTTTTAATAAAAGCCTATAATTTATTATTGCTAAAAAAATGAGGCCCCTCGAATTATGGGGCCTTAGGCGGTTGCCTTTTTTAAAGGGGTAGAGTCGGTACCGGGTAAGATTGTATGAAAAGTTGAGCAGTTTTGATAGTTTTCACAACTTATGAGGTATTTTTATTTATAAGAAAAAATACAACTTAAAATCTTAAATTGCATGTTTAAACAAAATTTTAACTTTATCTCATACGATTTCACGTTATATAACCAAACTGGCCTTACCAGTTACCAATAATAAGACTAGACTAATCCATATTAATTAAAAACCAACACTCATGGGTTTCAACATCCAAACATTCATGAAAGATGTTCTTTATCCAAACTATCAAGGAAAGAAACTCAAATTTCAAAGATCAGCCATAGATTAATGAAAAGAAAATAGTAACTTAGCCTTCGAATCTTAGATCATAGAATCTTTCATTGATAATTATTATGAAATAATACGAGTAATATTAATAAAATAAGTAAAATGAGAGTTCTTATTTCTCTCAGAGTGATATATTATAATGAATAAAATTCTTTTTATTTATAAGGAAAAATAAGTGGTACATTTATAACAAAAAATGAAAATATATAAAGTGTCCCCTGATTTTGTTTGATTTTTTTAAAAAGATACTCAAACTATACTTTCGACCTATTACCCCACGAATTTTACTAAAATCGTTGTAAATACATCATTTTGATCTAAACTTCAGCATTCCTTTTTTTTTAAAAAAACGCGTGTTTGATGCTTTGTCCTTCTTCTTCCAGTTCACTGGTCTTTCCTTCTTCTCTTTCATTACTTCTTCCCTTGTTGTTGATCTTAAATTAAATTATTTGCTAAAGTACGCCTCAACTATTCTCCCTATTAAATTGAATTCCAAAAAAGAAAGATTTCATTCAATTAAGGAATGCGGAATACAAGTTTTTGGAGATGGAAAGGATGTGATTCCACCAATAATAAATTGATATATTGATTACTATTTCAATAGTGGAATTGAAAATAATTTTACTGATTCTTTTATCTACATTAGCATATTTTCCAATAATAATAAAAAGAAACATATTGGATTTATCGTCGAAAAATACCTTCTCGATGAAAAAAATGGTGGCTACCATATCATATCTTTTTTTACCATTTTTTCAATCTTTTTATCATTCTTCAATTCAAGATGAACATAAGATAATGTTGCATATCGTTGGTGGATCTCAGGAAAAGCATAAACCTCACAATTGCGATAGACAACACGACCCAAGCACAATTGTGCTCTCCTTCCGATTTTTGTGTGTGTAATGTCGGTGTGTGAGTGTGTGTTTTTCACTGGTTTGTTGTGTGTGCGTGAATGAAGTATTGTGTGAAGTTGTAAGAGCGTGTGAACGGAGTATTAGAAAGCTGAGAAAGACATCAATGGAGACGAAGGTATTTTTAAATTTTTTGATAAATACTTTACACGTGTCAGTTTTTGATTGGAAATTTAAGTCAAATTTTAACCATTCACGCGTTTGGTGTGCGTGTCTACACGCATCGGCAAAATTTAAGTTAAAATAGTGTATTTACAACAGATTAAGTAAAAATCATGAGGTAATAGGTCGAAAGTAGAGTTTAGGTGTCTTGTTGAAAAAGTCTGACAAGATCAGGAGTAATAAATTTTATCTAGTCAATTTGATTGAATTTTCAGGCTTCGTTTGGCCATAAAAATTATTTTTTTTTGGAGTTGGAGTTGGAGTTGAAGATGAAGTTAGAGTTGGAGTTGTGTTTGGTCATGAATATAAATTAAATTTGTTTTTGAAATTTTGTGAGAGAAGTATGAGTGAAAAAAGCGAAAACAAGTACAAAGCCGATACAACTCCAAAAATAAGCTCGAATTATGAAAATGGTCCCCAGTGGAGTCGCCAGAGCTGTCACACCCCCTTTTTAACTCCAAAAGGATCGATTTATAGGTTTGAAAGGATTTTTATTATTAAAGTGACAAAATGAAGATTTGTTCCGAAAAAGGATTACGTTACATTTCAAAACTCAGAGTCGCCACTTGGCATAATTCGGTATGCCAAGTCACCTTTGGAAAATCCTTTTCAAACTGATTTGATTCTTTAAAACTGGTTTGCGAACAAAGATTCCGGTTAAGGAATTCTGTTGACCAAGGGGAAGGTATTAGGCACCCCTCGATCCCGTAGTTCGATCACGATCGCTTGATGGAGCATATCGGCTAATTTTGGCACTAAGAACGTATAAACCACATACACAAGCATCCAAACACACGAAACAAAATAAATTCAAAGCATAGGGTTCAGTCAAATTATACAGTCCAAAATAAAAAAAATGCGAAAATTAATCCCATTTAACCTACACTAATCCTAACTACGCTCCTGTGCTTTACCCAATGCCTCGGGCTTTCATCACGAACATCTTCCGCCAACACAGTACGTCGGGGCATTTTTCGGTGAATAAATACATGAAATTCGGGGTATTCCCCGTCCCAATACATACATTTGAATCAAGTACGATAAACTAGAAAATATTCACCACACATTCAAATTTTCAACATTCAACGATATCCTTAAATTTGCCTATCCGAACCTAACTTTGCCTATTAAGCTCTCGGCCTAAAATATGCTCCTATCGAGTTGGAGTTAGAAAATTGATGACTAAACGGAACATATTTTTACTTTTTTCACTAAAGCAAAATAATTTTTTGAAAAAAAGAAAAAAATTTCTATGGCCAAGCAGCTACTCAGTTAGGTCTCTGTCTACCGTATCCCAATTTCCAACAATCAGGGAAAAGTACAACTCCCGAACCAAAAGGTACCACACTACAAGGTCGTCCATATCGGTCTGTCCCATTTCCAATTCGAATCCCCCTTTGATATATAAACGGTAATAATCCCAAACTAAAAAAAAAAAACCAAAAAGGAAATTAGAAATTAGAACCATTACTCCAAATCTTCCTTCACCTTGTTGTATACACAATACATTGATCTAAGATCTGAATTTTGTGATCTGAAGATAAAGGGAGAAAAGGTGAAATGGCGATGGCGAGGGTAAGCTCTGGCCTCGCGTATCCGGAGCGATTCTATGCAGCGGCAAGCTATGTTGGTTTTGATGGATCTTCCGATTCACCTGCTAAAGGTGTTACCTCCAAGTTCTCAAATGACGCTGCTCTTCTACTTTATGCCCTCTATCAGCAGGTGTCCTTATCATTTTTCTCTACTCTTTGAGTTCTTCAAATGCCTTGATCTACTCCTGCATTATGTGAATTACGCTTGTGATATTTATTTTTAATGTTATGTGCGTTTTGTTTGTTGGCAATTCAATTGGAAAGTGTGTGTGGCTTGTTGTTTTGGTTCGAATTCATGTCGATCTAGAAGGTTTGAATTAAAATCACATCAAAGTAGCATCGTGATCGAGACTTGTGAACCATGAGGTCTTAGGTTCAAAGAGACAAAAAAACTAGGTGATTCTTTCTGTCTCTCCAAGCCTTGGTGGGCAGAATGGGAGGTGGCAGGTATCCCGTGGAATTAGTTGAGGTGGGAGAAAGCTGACCTGGACACTACGGTTATCATAAAAAGAAATAAATCACATAGGCGTTGGCTTTATGAAGGTAAATATAAAGAAGACTGTGTGGGAGTTATGATAGACAAGCTGTGGAAATTGGAAGGCTGAGTTGAATGGTTTTGTTGTTTATACTGTAATAATTAGTGGAATGCAAAGGCTCTAGTTTGTTTTGTAAGGTGTAATTTTTTTTTTTGGTTTGACATTTTAATTGCAGGCAACTGTAGGACCTTGTAAGATTCCTAAGCCTAGAAGTTGGAGTCCAGTAGAACAAAGCAAATGGACAAGGTTTGTTTTTCTTTTTTTCTCCTTCCGTCTATGGTTTGCATATTACCTAAAACCTGGTAATGTTATCTAGGATGTTGTAGTTAGCTTTTGTTTCACTTGTTACTGTAACAATACAAGAGTAGATGCTTGTTGTTCTTTATCTCTTTGTAAAATCTGTAGCTTGATGCTATAATTGAGCTTGAGAAGGTGGTTCTTGGGCATCCTTGTCAGTGAAGAAACAAAAACTGATTAGACAGTTTTCTCTCTGCAATCTGACTGCTAATCAATACATTGTTACTATTAACGTATTTTAAAGGAAAAGTTAAGTGTCAAACAGGAAATCATGAGCATAGACTTAAATATGTCTATACAAATATATTAGAGAGAGGGAAAGAGATGTTTCAAATTTATATAGTAACCAGTGCAAAAGGGGATATGTGGATCAGTGTACTCAACAACAGATGCTGAGGCTCTTTCTTCTAAATGTGGACCCTATCGCTGAAGTACTTGTGAGTTGCATCAGTTATTATCAGTCATGGCTGATTAACATTTTCAGTTGATTAAAGTTCAATGCTAATGGGTCTTGATGATGATCACAGGGAAGAAGTTTGCATGATCTAATTACTGTCTGAACCATTGTTGGTCAAACTGATGAGATATATGGAAATTGACCACTGAAATGAGAATGAAATCAATGGAGGCAAATGTTTTAGTGAAAGTTGTGAAATAATGACAAGGACCACGCGGCTTTTAACATAATGCGAAAAGTGAAGCTACTTGCTCGAGGTGTACCACACGATTTTCCAGATTTACAAAAATTATGACATGAATGTAGTGTGTATTGATCTCGACTATGACTGAAAGTACTAATTTAAGCATCATGTACTTACTGATAATGATATTAATATGACTATTCAAATCAAAGTAGGCCAAAGAAGTATCGGGGAGAGGTAGAGGTAGGCCGAAGAAGTATTGGGGAGAGGTGATTAGACACAACATGACACACCTACAACTTACTGAGTACATGAACCTAGATAGGAGGATACGGAGGTCGAGTATTAGGGTAGAAGGTTAGTAGGTAGTTGAGTGTCGTTCAGTTTCCCGTTTCAGTATTGTTGTTATTGCCCTTCCACTATCTTATTCTTCAATTTTATTACCACCTGTTGTTTCCTTTGATCCTGTTACTGTACTATCTAATGTTGCTACTCTTCCCTTCTCCTTTATTTTTAGCGTGACTTGTTTACTACTGTATTTCCTTTGTTTTTTATATGCTTACTTAAGCCGAGGTTCAATCCAAAACAACCTTTCTACTTTCACAAGGTATGGATAAGACTGCCTATGCACCACCCTCCACAGACTCCATGTGGGAATTACACTGCATATGTTGTTAAAATCAAAATTAATTTTCGACTTCCAATTAAATAACCAACACAAATCAATTTGCAGCAATCAGTTTTATATGTAGTCGCTTTAATGCCTGTACCAATAGAGTAAAAAGAGAGAAGTTAAGGCGACACACAATGTCTGAAGTCGTGGAAGAAGTTGACTAGCATACTGGAAGAGGAAATAAGACCATTTGTTCAAAGACGGAAAACAAGAAAAAAAAAGTAAATGAAGAACCAAAAAAAGGAAGAAAAGAAACAGAAGTTATAGAAAAACAGTCGATGTTTTGTTCCAATCTGTGGTGGACAAAGTTACTCGGTACCTTTGCTGGTAGGATTTAGCAAGTACCTCGTGGAATTACTCGACGAACCCCCAAGCGGACACAGGACCACAGTTATTAAAAAAGAAGCATGCGACAAACTCAAGAAGAAGAAGAATACAATGAAAACAAATAGAACGGTTAAACATTACCTGTTCTCAAATAACCATTTTGTTCCTCCTTTTATTTTCCATCTTTTAAGGCAATTGTGCTGAATGCCACATATTTTTTCTGTTGCATTATTTAATTAGCTAGCAGTTTTGAGTAATAATATATGTGCCACCTTTGGTTGGTTGATCTCATTCCTTCTCTTC
>NW_025842334.1:16951-23570 GCF_002878395.1 Capsicum annuum
CTCATTGGCTGATCAGTGACTTTCTGTTTCCCTTTGCCTGTTTGATCCATCGTCCCACGACCCTCCTCAGCAGGTTGTTCTTCTGAAGGTGCTCTCTCGTTTTTTTTTAAATTGTCCACTCCTGATATAGCAGCATAATCTATTTCATAATGAAAAAAGAAATTAGAAACAAACTAAAAAATTCAACGGATACTCAAAAAAATGTGTTTATTTACTCATAGCCTATTAGGTTGACAAGTGTAATCACAAAAAATCACCAAAAAATTCTAAATTAAAAATAGGGTAGATGAGAATATAATATTCTACAATGCAGGATTCAAATCTTGTGGCATTACCAATGACAGTTGGGTAGCGATGGTATGAATGGGTAGAGCGTAGTAGACTTTTAACGAGAAGAGTAAAGGTTAATCTTATAGTCTAAAAGTGCTTCCAAAGTGCAGGGGAAATCAGTTAAGAGATGGGAGTACTTTGAAGAATTTTTTTGTACTCTTAGATATAATGAAAAATGAAAATTGTAGATATATTAGGTTTATTGCTTTACAAGGACAGAGAAAATCCTTCATCACCACTCTGGAGAGTACCAACAGAGGCGGATGGGTGGAGATTCCCCAAAAGATTGCTACTTTCATATAGAACTTTGGGAAAACAGGGGAAATACAAGGTATCAACAGAAGACGAACAGAGCCACTAATGTCTTCTTTTAAAGAAGTTCGCAGAGGTAGGAGACGGACAAGGGAGAGATCCAGAGTTGCTCAGATACAGGTCCCATGATGAAGGTTGTGAAGTTTTATATAGTCTTTTGAAAATATATTAATTAATAAACATATTATCTTAACTAATATTATAAAAAAATAAAATTGACTTACCAAAAAGGGTTGTGGTGGAGTAGTAAGCACAAGTGTTCGGGAAAGGGCGATACTGGAGAGTGACGAGGCTTCGCATCACGCGTTACGCAAATCGTGAAGCGATGCGAGCGCATCATTAAAGTGAAAAAAGAGCATCCCGGTGCATTAAGGCTCCTGCTATGTGCAGAGTTCGGGGAAAGACCCTACCACAAGGGTGTAAGGCTTGAACCTGTGACCAGGAGTCACATAACAACAACTTTATCAGTTACTTCAAGGCTCCCATCATTAAAGTGAAGCACAATTTAAAAGAAAAAGGACTAAATAGAGCATCCAAACAGTCAGACAAAATTGAAAAAACCGCAACAAACAATATAATCAACAACAAAGACAATATATATATTAGCAGATATTTAAAAATTAAACACAGAAATCACAGGTTTGATCACTAAACACGTGCTGCGAAATAGATCAACAAAACAACACAGACCACAATAGCAAAATAGTTCAACAAAATAGCAAAACAAACCCGAAAAAAGAAGAAAAATCAAATCTAAATTAATACTTAATACTTTAACATCTAATTCTTGTTCTTCTAAAGCTCATCTACTTTAAGACTGTCCAAATCTTATATTCCTGAAACACCCCAGAAAATTTTTCAGTTTTTAACTAATATTAGGGGCATTATGGTCTTTATACCCCAAACAACATCTTAATCTAATTATTTTAACTCCATTAAGCCCCAAATCAATGAGAATTCCTTGAGTTATTTTCTCTAATTCTCTCTCAAGCCCTAATGCTGAATTACTAAGAAAAATCAAAACTTAGGATCTCCAAGCAAGATTCCATCAAATCTTCCTCAAGTTTCTCGATTCCTCAAGTATGTAAAGTAATTCCTTTCGTGTGGGAACACGTTATCCCCACAACCCAAGTTATATTTTTAGTTTAAGCCATGAAGTATGTTAGGGCTCATAGCCTAACCGACCTTCTCTCATGAATCAGTTACCAAATCACAATACATACAATATGATACAATAGAATCATCAAACAATATTAATGCCTATCATTTGATGCTTACTGCATAACGCCATAGGCGCCGTGAATCATTTGATGTTTTTCCTCTTCCAAGAAATACAATGCAACGCGGTATCTGGAAAGTAGCCAGTCCGATCGATTGGCTTCTCGCACAGCATCAAAGGCAGTTTTGAAATAATAGTAGCGGCCTTGGAACCAAGAATCAACTACAATATCGCATTGATCAAAAAAACCGGTGCAATTTCTATGCAAATCTATCAGGTAACATCCCCCACAGTCATCGAAATGGAAACGCTTACAAAATTTGCAATGACGTCTTACAGACATAGCTTCGTTTCAATCTGCAAGATTATGAAAAAAATAATGAAAACTAGGTTATCGGAAAAAAAACTAGGGCTTTTTTACAAGAAGACTTACCAAACTAGGGCTTTAGTAATGGCGGTTTGGGAGCTTTGAGAGCGAAGAGGGAATACGAAAAGGAAGAGTGGAGAGAGTAAAAGATTTTCATAGATAGTGAAAGTAACAGATATTATACATGTTTTGACAAATTAATTATCTTTTACAATCGGTTGGTTATTTCTTGTATTGTGCAGAGATTTCTTTCTATCTGTGGCAACAAATATTCAATCTGTTACAACATATAATCTATCTATTGCAGATAATTTATTGGAATAAATAAAAAAAAAAGTAGGAATATTTGTTGTATTGTGCATATATTTATGTCTGTCTATCGCAACAAATATTCAATTTATTGCAGCATATGTTGCAATATTTATCTAAATCTGTTTGATAAGATATGTGGTCCGTTGCAGTAGATGTATTATCTGTTGTGATATTTAAACCTAGTATTCCATTTCAATTAACAAGTTTAAAACTAAGGATTAAATTATATTCATAGACAACATAAAATTAATCGAAGCCTTCAAAAATTACATGAAATAACTCAACTAAAAAGTGAAATGTAAAAAATTATTATGGGTACAAATGATCTACTCTACAAATAAATCAATAAGTTAACCAAGGAGGATAGATTATCAGATTGACAAACTTAAGTTATAAAGACTCATATCAAGGTAAGTAGACAATATTTTGGCACCCTTTTGTATCTCAGAAGACAACCCGGATCGTCTCCTTAGCGACATTGAGTCATAAACTCGGATGCGCCTCTCTTTTAGAACGACGACAACCAACACCCAATGAAATTCATCACCATAATTAATTGGGATGTACACTTCGTCAATCAAATGCCAAGGTAAGTCAGCTGGAATGTTAAAACCTTTGATGATGTTGATTAAGCATTCCTCATTTCGAAAAACTTTCGGTTATTGTTGACAATACCTATCGTAGGCATTATTAATGTAAATTTTATACAAATAATTATCTGTCGTGTGTCTGTATTACTCTTGTGTTTGCAACTTAGTCTTCTTTTAGAGGTGGTAAAAAATGACACCTATGTGCTGCACTTAAAATTACATGTTGAAAAAATTAATACACAAATGTAATTCAATAAAATATTAAATAATAGTAATATGTATGCATTTAAACCTCATCATTCCAACAAGTTTGGGGATGTGACATCAATAAAACTAATTTTTTGTTTCGCAATGTGCAACAACAAAGTCGAACATATCAAAACCAACACTCGTACCTTTCGTCCACTTTTTCTAGAAAAATAAAATGAGTAAAAGTATAAAAAAATATTTCATTGACCAATAAATAAATCAATGTTGAATAATGAAATGTAAGTCATCACCTCCTATCAATTATAATTTGTTGAATAGTTCATAACAAATAAATCATTTCAAAGTGAAAATCAAAAGAAGATAAAATTGATTTAAAAATATTTACTTATATATGAATATTGAAAGGAGTCTAAATATAGAGGAAAAAATATTACCATTTTAGTTATACCATTTATAACAATTACATTTAAGACAAAATAGAATCATAAAGATACCAAATATAGAAAAGTGATAAAAGTTAATCTCAAATTTTTTTTAAATTTTTTAACAAATAAATCATAATAATCTCAAGCAATATCTTGTAGTTTCTATTTTTCATTTGCGTCAAAACAATTGATATATTTTTTTTAATTTTATAAACAAATTCATTATTTGGTGATACTATGTTACCGAAAATTTATATTTGGATAAAGAAATCATTAAAGTAACAAGCTTATTTTTCTCAAGAAACAAAAACACTATGAGTAATTAAAGTCACTTTTGACAGATAATTTTCTTGTTTCAAACCTATATTGTTTGAATATATAATGAACAATTAAGGTCATTTTTGACAAATATTTTTCTTGTTTCAAACCTATAGTATTTGAATATATAGTGAGTTTCTCATAGGTTTCTTTTCTTGAAATCTCATTTTTAATTAGTGACTATATTCCTTCAACATGTTGATCTTTTACTCTACCAAATATGCTATTAAATAATGATTAATAAAAAAAAATCAATCATTTTTGTATCATAATTATGCAAGACCTCAAAATAATATATAATTACGAAATTATATTATTCATAATATAATTTATATTTGTATAAAGAGATTTAAAAACTAAAAAACTTATTTTTCTCTAGAAAGAAAAATCACTACGAATAATTCAAATCATTTTCAACAAATGATTTTCTTATTTCAAACCTATGTTATATTGCGATTACGTTGTTTAACCTCCTCATACGTATATTCTTCTGTTAAACTCTCACTTAGAATTATTGATAACATTCCATCAATGTATGATCCTTATTATGTCGAAACCTTTATTTTTAAAGTCTGAAATTCATGAAGAAAAATCTGAATTAATATTTAGCAAACTATTGAAAATTCTTATTTCTACATACTCATAATGAAAAACTTGAGAGAGAGAGAGAGAGAGAGAGAGAGAGAAGATAAGTATAATAAATATCTTTGTTTTATTCAATGGTAATATATAGCCATATGAGGTCAAATTTTTCATATAATAGAAATAACATGTAAACTATGAATTGACTTTTTCAAATTAGCACACAAATTAACTTAAATTATGAAATTTAAGATATTTATTTTTATAAAATTTAACATTTCCATATAAACATCACTGAATTGATATAAATAATATTTTAAAAAGTGATAAATTAATTAAATAACCCAAAAATATTGTAATATTATATTTTTTTATTTTTGAATCTTTTTTTTAATGCATAAGAAATAATAAAGTCATACAATAATCTCCTTTCTTTTTATAGTCTAAACTTATCATTTAAAAATCATTTCATTTGAATTAATAAGATCATAGTAGATTGTACAAAATCAGTTAATTAATTATATATATTTTCATTAAATAAATAATGTACGATATAATTGTAATAAGACTACACAATCAACTAATTAATTTAATTAATTAAAATAAATTTTATGATCATACTGAATTTCCTTAAATTTAATGTTGTAAATTTCAAAATATATTCATAGCTAAAGTAGTAGTCAATGTTTGTTGTTTTTTTAATCAATAAATGTATATCAATTACGAAACTTCGCATATATTCTTTATTAAAATAATTGTCAATATTAACTGATTTTTTCCGCAATTTAATCTAATTAATTTGATAACAATACAATTATTATTAACATTATATATTTGTTAACCATAAATTTGTCCTAATTTTATAGCTTGATTATATTTAATTAATCTACAATTAAATAAAGGACTCAAATATGGAAACAATTGATATTAATTACCTTTATAATTTCAAATATTTAATCCGATGAATTTCTCATATTCTTATAGTTTGATTATATCAAATTGATATTAATTATCATTATAACTTTGGGATTTATTTCTCAAAAATTTACAATTTGATTATTTAATTATCTTTCTAATTTGCTAAAAACTCAAATAAGGTGGCAATTATTTCTTTTATTAATTACGGATTTTCTTATATTCAATCTTCCTTTTCTTTACTAAAATAGTTCAAATTTAATTGTTTTGAGGGATGACATTTTTTTGTTTATAAATCTTTTTTAATACATAAGAAATGCTAAAGTCATACAATAATCACCTTTCTTTTTAGAGAAATGGTCAAATACCCTCTCCAAGCTTTACCCCAAATCCCAACTACACACTTATACTTTGAGAGGGTCCTATGACCCCTCTGAACTATTTTAAAATGAAATTATTACTCTCTCCTCCCCGCCCCGAACTATTTTAAAGTGGAATATATAGCCTTCTAAAAGGTTATACCCAGATTTTATTTTAATTTGTGGTCTACACGCGTTGCCACATGTCATGCCACATAATTCCATGTCATATACCATTTTTTTACTATAAAAAATTAATTCCACATCATGCCACATCATCATCATCATGCCACATCATCATCATCATCATCATCGTCGTCGTCGTCATCGTCGTCGTCGTCGTCATCATCATCATCATCATCATCATCATCATCGTCATAATGAATTATATGGAATTCACATAATATGTAATCTTATCAAAATCAAATCAATAATTAATGTCCAAAAAATATTCAATTTTCACAAAATGGCGTCGCGACAGTGATGGCGCCGGAAAATTAAAAATTCTGATGACTTTATTTTCCAATCTGAATTGATTCAATATTCTCATGTAATTCAAGTTCTTGGATGCCATCGAAGAGAAGGAGGAGGAGGAGGAGGAGGAGGAGGAGGAGGAGGAGGAGGAGGGGGGGAGGGGGAGGAGCCATTGATAGGTTCTTGGATGCCATTGAAGAAGAAGA